>NC_133123.1:142114394-142415058 GCF_033568475.1 Henckelia pumila | reverse complement strand
GGTCTCCCTGATCGAAATATAGAGGTATGCGACGGATATTCGCATACTTCGCTTGTCGATCCTGAGCAGTCTTCATTCTCAAACAAATAATCTTCACCTGCTCAGCCATATCACAAATCATATCTGGTCCCAAGCCTGGGGACTCAGACATCTCATCCCAGTACAGAGGAGATCTGCACTTCTTTCCGTACAACACTTCGAATGGTGTCATTCCTATACTCGTCTGGAAGCTGTTGTTGTATGAAAACTCAGTGAGAGGCAATGAATCTTGCCAAGTAGTGCCAAAGTCAAGCACCACTGCTCGTAACATATCCTCCAGAGTCTGAATCGTCCGTTCTGATTGACCGTCGGTCTGAGGATGGTATGCTGTACTCAAGTGCAAACGAGTACCAAGAGCCTCCTGTAGACTGTGCCAGAAATGAGAAGTAAACTAAGGATCTCGGTCTAAAACAATCGATCTCGGCACACCGTGCAATCTGACAATCTCTCTAACATACAACTCGGCCATCTGATCGTGATGATATGTCATCCGATACGGAATAAAACAAGCAGACTTCGTCAAATGATCAATCACTACCCAAATGGCATCGCATCCTCGAACAGATCGGGGTAGTTTCGTGACAAAATCCATGGAGATATGATCCCACTTCCATTCCGGAATAGATAAACTGTGCAGAAGACCTCCTGGCCTCTTTCTCTCGGCTTTCACCTGCTGACAGTTTAGACAACATGATACAAACCTCACAACATCACTCTTCATCTTCTTCCACAAAAACTGACTCTTCTAGTCGTTATACATCTTTCGGCCTTCTGGATGAACACTGAACCGACTGCAATGTGCCTCTTGCAGAATACTCTGTCTCATCTCAACAATATCAGGCACGACAATACGATTATTCACAAATAAAACATTATCCCTGACCTGAAACTCAGACTGGTGTCCAGATCTCACTTTCTCTATCGAATTCTGAATACTCTCATCGGATTTCTGTGCTTCTCTGATCGACACAAACTGTGAGACCTCGATTCTAAACCACTAATCTTGGATTAAACAACAATTAAGCGAACAAGAATCCAAGAGTAAAACAATTCAAAGTTTTTTTTTTTTTTTTTAAACGCCGCGCGCCCGCGCGAGGAACCAAGCTCCCGCGTGCGCGGGCTTCAACAATCAAGACCAACCAAAGGCTCGCGCCCGCGCGAGGTACCAAGCTCGCGCGCGAGCGAGCAAACAATTCAGAGGCCCAACGGAGGCCTCGCGCGCGCGCAAGGAATGCCTCGCCCGCGCGCGGAAGGCCTGGGCAGAAAATGCTCAGGCTGCAGAAAATAAATAAAGGATTCCGCGCTTGGTCCGACATGCCTTCAAATACATATGCAATAACATGGTGTATGAAAACATGCCATAACAAGTCATGCTTTCAGAAGGCCTAAAAACAACCAGAAGTCTAAATCGATACAACAACAACATACTTCGATTTTAGATTACAATCCGAATACAAACTAATTCGAATAACAAAACATATCAAGTTCGAGTTCTAACATGCTTCAATCTTAAACTAGATAAACATGCTAATTCGACTTCTAAACCGAGTCTCACTTCTACTACTTTCCCTCGAAGCTAACCATGCCTCTTCTGACTTGTTCCTGCCCCACCTGTTGCCAAGTACACATACAAAACAAAGCAATAGCCGGATAACCGGTGAGAACGACATTCCCAGTAAAAGCAACATAACAAGTAATACAAGTAACAAACATGCTTTCAATACAATAACGAAATCAATAACATCGTAATGAAATGCATGTCTTTAAATAGGGATATCAAATCTGATAACGAGGGATTGCTGCTGTGCCTTTGGGATCCCAAGAATAAGATCACGTAACAACTCACCGACTCTCCCAATCGAGGTGGTGCCACGTATCTCACTCCTCTAGACTTTGAGCAACTATAATGAGTATGCTAGCACCAGACGAAACGACTACGACCTGGGCCACTCAATCATAGTTCCCAAACGTCTAAATAAAAAGGGCGGTTCTGCCCGCTGAAACAAGATTGGCTCAAGATGAATGCATAACAGAAACATAAAACATAATCCTTTTAACAAAAACCAATACAATCAAACAATACACAAGTTCCTCATGCTAGAACAAGTGTAGATGCAAGTATGAGATTTCAAAAGGGAAAACTCGAGAACCACAGTCCCGAGTATGCTATCCCGCTACGATGACTGCTTTTACCTTTCAATGCAGTAGCTCCAACTCTGGATAAGCTACAAAAGAGATTGTATAAACAACTACACAATCTAACAACAACAAGGCAACGGTTCAAGGAAAACTCTTTATACCGTTCTTCGTCCAATTCTCTGAAACGATCAAACAGCTGCTAACTCTGGGCTTGACAACTCCAAACGAATCTGTTCAGATACAAGAGATGATTGATCAATAACCACGATCAACTTACAAGCCAAGTTCAAACTCAAAAACGGTTCAAAATCTCCAAAAACTCAAACCGACGGCATAACGGCTATAACTGAACAAACCGGCAACGCAGACAGCAGTTCAATACTGATAAAAACTCAATTCAATGCTAATACAACAACAACAAGACAAACCCAACAAATCTCAAAACCATGATTTTCGAAAATGGCTTCCAAAAATCATAACAAATCCGAACGTCGCTCTATTTCAAAACTGACAGATAATAAACGATCAGAACTCTGTAGAGAACAACATACTCGAATCTAGAACGATTCTAACAACATCCAAAAACTAGAATGTATCCGATCGTAGAAAAACTTACGATAGAACGAAGCTCTCGCAGCAGTGATCGTTAATCTGCCTTCAAAAATAATTTCCAACGGACGGATCGAGCTCGGACTGAAATCCCAAAGCTTGGAATGAGAAGGGGGCGGCTCTAATGGAGGAGGCGTGCAAAGAGGAAGAAGGAGAAGACTTCCCCAATCAAATCCAAGTGTAGATAATATATAAAAATCAATATTTGTGTTTTAGTCCCTGAAATTTCCAAAATTTGCAAAAAGGACCCTGATCAAAATCAAACCGGCTCGAGAACTCTGCAATCTCCGATTAACTCAAATAAACTCATTTAAGATAAAAATGGGGCGTCACAATTCTCCCCCACTAAGAAGAGATTTTGTCCTCGAAATCAACGAGAACCATAGAATAAAGAACTAAAGACAGTAAGAAGAACTCACGTCATCCGAATAGCTCTGGAAAACGCTGTCTCATGTCAGACTCTGTCTCCCAAGTCGCTTCCTCAAGACCGTGACGGCTCCACTGCACCTTCACTAACGGAATCAACTTGGTCCTGAGTTGCTTTTCTTTCCGATCAAGGATCTGAATCGGTCGCTCAAAATAGCTCAGAGTCTCGTCTAACTCGGCTTCGTCAGGCTGAAGGATATGAGAAGGATCTGGATGATACTTTCGCAGCATAGAGACGTGAAAAACGTCGTGAATACCAGATAAAGACGGAGGAAGTGCAAGTCTGTAGGCAAGATCGCCTATCTTCTCGAGAATCTCGTATGGACCGATGAATCTCGGAGATAACTTTTCTCTCTTACCGAATCTGACGGTGCCTCTGAACGGAGAAATCTTAAGGAATACATGGTCTCCCTGCTCAAAACTCAGAGGTCGACGTCTGACATTCGCATACTTTGCTTGTCTATCTTGAGCTGTCTTCATTTTGGTCTGAATGACCTTAACCTGTTCTGCCATAACTCGAAGCATATCCGGCCCCAAATCTGGTGACTCAGATAAATCATCCCAAAACAACAGAGATCGGCATTTCTTACCATACAATGCCTCAAAAGGCGTCATACCGATACTCGCTTGGAAGCTGTTGTTGTAAGAAAACTCGACAAGAGGCAAAGAATCCCGCCAACTAGTGCCAAAGTCTAGCACTACCGCTCGCAGCATATCCTCCAACGTCTGGATAGTTCGCTCTGACTGTCCATCTGTCTGAGGATGATAAGCTGTACTCAGATGCAATCGAGTACCAAGCGCCTCTTGCAAACTATGCCAGAAGTGCGAAGTGAATCTCGGGTCTCTGTCTGAAACGATCGACTTCGGCACCCCATGCAATCTCACAACATTGCTAACATAAAGCTCAGCCATCTGATCATGACGATACGTCATCCTGTAAGGAATAAAGCAAGCTGACTTCGTCAATCGGTCGATTACTACCCAAATGGCATCGCATCCTCGAACGGATCGTGGTAGCTTCGTGACGAAATCCATAGAAATGTGATCCCATTTCCAATCAGGAACAGATAAGCTGTGCAATAGACCACCTGGTCGCTTCCGCTCTGCTTTCACTTGCTGACAGTTCAAACACCGTGACACAAACCTCGCGATGTCGCTCTTCATTCTCTTCCACCAGAACTGACTCTTTAGATCATTGTACATATTACGACCTCCAGGATGAATGCTAAACCGACTGCAATGAGCCTCTCGGAGAATACGCTGTCTCAACTCCGAAATATCAGGCACAACAATACGGTTATTCACAAACAAAACGTCATCTCTAACCTGGAATTTTTACTGATGCCCAGTTCTGACTTTCTCTACTGAAACCTGAATGCTCGGCTCAGACTTCTGTGCTTCTCTGATTGCAACAAACAACTCCGGCTCGGCTTGAATAGCAAACACTCTGATAGTCTCCCTATCTGTTTCAAACTCTAAACCAGAAGTGCAACAATCATCGACCAACTGAGAAACACCGATAGTTGAAAGAGATAAAGAACAAAGCTTTCGGCTCAAGGCATCTGCAACTGCATTCGACTTCCCTGGATAATACTTGATCTCACAGTCGAAATCCTTCAACAGATCTAACCATCTTCTCTGTCTCATATTCAGCTCTGCCTGTGAAAACAAGTACTTAAGACTCTTATGATTAGAAAAGATCTCGAAAGACTCACCATAAAGATAGTGACGCCAGATCTTCAAAGCAAATACAATCGCTGCAAGTTCAAGATCATGAACAGGATAACGAGTCTCGTGCGGTTTTAGCTGCCTCGATGCATACGCTATCACATGCTTATGCTGCATAAGAACACAACCCAAACCTCGGTTAGAAGCATCACAATACACTGTGAAACCTCCAGTACCCTTCGGAATAGAAAGAATTGGAGCACTGGTCAGTCTCCTCTTCAGATCAACAAAGCTAGCCTCACAATCTGTAGTCCAGACAAAAGGCGCATTCTTCTGAGTCAGCTGGGTAATAGGCTTGGCAATAGACGAGAAACCCTCGATGAAACGACGGTAATAACCAGCTAAACCCATGAAGCTTCGGATCTCAGGTACTGATGTCGGTCTAGGCCAATTCATAACCGCTTCGATTTTGCTGGGATCGACAGAAATCCCATCTTCAGAAATAATATGACCGAGAAAGACAACTCGATCTAACCAGAATTCGCATTTCGATAGCTTGGCAAACAACTGCTCAACTCGCAAAATCTGCAAGACGATTCTCAAGTGCTCTGCATGGTCAGTACGGTTCTTTGAGTAGATAAGAATATCATCGATGAAAATAATGACGAACTCATCTAAATAACGCTGAAAGATACGGTTCATCAAACCCATAAAAACAGCTGGAGCGTTAGTCAAACCGAACGGCATGACTATAAACTCAAAGTGACCATACCTCGTTCTGAATGCGGTCTTAGGAACGTCTTCCTCTCGCACTCTCAGCTGATGGTAGCCTGACCTCAGATCAATCTTAGAGTAGACAGAAGAACCCTGCAGTTGATCGAACAAGTCATCTATTCGGGGTAAAGGATACCTGTTCTTAACTGTAGCCTGATTCAATTGATGGTAGTCGATACAGAGCCGCATAGAACCATCCTTCTTCCGAACGAATAGAACAGGAGCACCCCAAGGCGATACACTAGGTCTGATGTATCCCTTGGCAATCAAATCCTCAAGCTGCTCCTTCAACTCTCTCAATTCAACAAGTGCCATACGATAAGGAGCTTTTGAAATAGGTTGAGTACCTGGCACTAAGTCAATGCTGAATTCAACCTCTCGAACGGGTGGCAATCCAGGAACATCTTCCGAAAACACATCAGCAAAATCTCTAACCACTGGTAAGTCAACCAAAGCTGGGCTAGATTTCAGTACATCAACCGCATAAACCAAAAATCCTTCTACACCTCTCTGTAACAAACGAGTCATAGATAACACTGAAATCAAAGGAATTCTAGATCGAGAACCCTTACCAAAGAATTTCCACTCGTCTGCCATTTCAGGTCTGAACCTGACAACTTTCAGAAAACAATCAACTGTTGCCCTGTACTTGGTCAAAGCATCTATACTGACAATACAATCAAAATCTGACAACCCAAGCACAATACAGTCGAATTCTAACAAATTCCCCTCGAAACAAAATTCACAGTTCCTGACTAGTCGGACAGAAACAATTCCTCCACCCAAAGGTGAAGTAACAGCTACTACTGTAGGCAACAATTCAGTTGGCAAAGCATGCAATAACACATATTTCTCAGAGATAAAGGAATGGGAAGCACCTGTATCTATCAAGACATGAGCAGAATGACCGAAAATCAAACAGTTACCTGCTATGACATCGTCAGGTGCTGCCTGAGCCTGATCCTCTGTCAATGCAAAGACTCGTGCTTGCTGTCTCGGAGGCTGATTTGCACTAGAGCTACCTCCCTGTCTGTTCTGCTGTTGCTGGGGTTGGAAAGAGTGCACTGCAGACGACTGCCTCTCCGGTTGAGCTGCAGGTCTAGACGAACTCCCACTCTGAGCTCTATCTCTATTACGTTGAGGGCACACTTTAGAGAAGTGTCCCGGTTGCTGACATGTGTTACAATTGCCAAAGACTCCCACACACTGATCCGGTGAGTGTCTTCCTCCACACTTGCTGCAGTACAAGGATGATGACCCAGAACTCGGTCCTGAACCGAATTGCTTCGAACCACTGGAACTGGACGAACTGTTCCCCTGTCTCTTGAACTATTTACCTCTTGCCTTGTACTGATCCTTTCTGTTTCCCCCACTGTTTCCACCTTCATACCTATGCTGCTGGTTCTGATGTTGAGGTGGCTGATTCTGGTACTGAGATGGTTGGTTCTGATACTGCCTCTGCTGCTGAGGTTCCCCCTGATTACCTCTTTGCCTCCACAAGCCTGCTTCTACTCCCTTTGCGTAATTCATGGCATCCGCAAAGTTGCTAGGCCTGTTGGTGTTAACCAACATGAAGACATCAGGGTTCAACCCGTTGATGAACTGATCTGCCTTAGCTTCTTCATCTCCGGCAATTAGCGGTGCAAAACGCAATAGACTATCGAACTTAGCCACGTACTCTTCAATGTTCAGATTCCCTTGCCTCAGATTTGCAAACTCTGCTCCCTTATCCTTACGATACGAGATAGGAAAAACCGCTTATAAAACTCAGATCTAAAAAGAGTCCAAGTAACCTCTGTACCTCTACTCTCAAATGCTTTCTTTGTCATGATCCACCAGCTCTTAGCACCACCACGCAGCTGATGAATTACTAACCTGATTCGGCGGTCATCTGTGTAGTCAATGGAATCAAACAACTGATCCATATCATCCAACCAACTCTCACAGTCAACTGGATTTTCTGAACCCATCAACAATGGCGGATTGAACGACTGAAACCTCTTCAGCAAGGTTTCCATAGGAGTCGCTGAAGCATCCAACTGATCAACCTCAGTGCTAGCTTGCTCAGTCGCAGGGATAACTGGTGGTGTGTTTCTGTTTATCACTCGACGAGGACTCATCTGATAATCAAAGGTTAGCACACGAGATATCTCAATCGCTACCATCAGTGCCCTTACAACCGCTTGGAATACCGAATACCAGTCGAGAACAGAAACAGTTATATCTCAAGTAGATCATGTTTTATTAATTTAAATCACACAACCATGTAATTCAAATAATTCTCAAACAATAAAGCATGCTCGCATGGAATTAAGTACACAATTAAATAATTCAAACACATGCGAGGAGTCATTGCACACAGACTCGATCTACCCCGCTCACTCTAGTTCGACCAAGAATCTTAACGCTCTGATACCACTTAATGTGAGACCTCGATTCTAAACCACTAATCTCGGATTAAACAACAATTAAGCGAACAAGAATCCAAGAGTAAAACAATTCAAAGTTTTTTTTTTTTTTTTAAACGCCGCGCGCCCGCGCGAGGAACCAAGCTCGCGCGTGCGCGGGCTTCAACAATCGAGACCAACCAAAGGCTCGCGCCCGCGCGAGGTACCAAGCTCGCGCGCGCGCGGGCAAACAATTCAGAGGCCCAACGGAGGCCTCGCGCGCGCAAGGAACGCCTCGCCCGCGCGCGGAAGGCCTGGGCAGAAAATGCTCAGGCTGCAGAAAATAAAGAAAGGATTCCGCGCTTGGTCCGACATGCCTTCAAATACATATGCAATAACAGGGTGTAGGGAAACATGCCATAACAAGTCATGCTTTCAGAAGGCCTAAAAACAACCAGAAGTCTAAATCGATACAACAACAACATACTTCGATTTTAGATTACAATCCGAATACAAACTAATTCGAATAACAAAACATATCAAGTTCGAGTTCTAACATGCTTCAATCTTAAACTAGATAAATATGCTAATTCGACTTCTAAACCGAGTCTCACTTCTACTACTTTCCCTCGAAGCTAACCATGCCTCTTCTGACTTGTTCCTGCCCCACCTGTTGCCAAGTACACATACAAAACAAAGCAACAGCCGGATAACCGGTGAGAACGACATTCCCAGTAAAAGCAACATAACAAGTAATACAAGTAACAAACATGCTTTCAATACAATAACGAAATCAATAACATCGTAATGAAATGCATGTCTTTAAATAGGGATATCAAATCTGATAACGAGGGATTGCTGCTGTGCCTTTGGGATCCCGAGGATAAGATCACGTAACAACTCACCGACTCTCCCAATCGAGGTGGTGCCACGTATCTCACTCCTCTAGACTTTGAGCAACTATAATGAGTATGCTAGCACCAGACGAAACGACTACGACCTGGGCCACTCAATCATAGTTCCCAAACGTCTAAACAAAAAGGGCGGTTCTGCCCGCTGAAACAAGATTGGCTCAAGATGAATGCATAACAGAAACATAAAACATAATCCTTTTAACAAAAACCAATACAATCAAACAATACACAAGTTCCTCATGCTAGAACAAGTGTAGATGCAAGTATGAGATTTCAAAAGGGAAAACTCGAGAACCACAGTCCTGAGTATGCTATCCCGCTACGATGACTGCTTTTACCTTTCAATGCAGTAGCTCCAACTCTGGATAAGCTACAAAAGAGATTGTATAAACAACTACACAATCTAACAACAACAAGGCAACGGTTCAAGGAAAACTCTTTATACCGTTCTTCATCCAATTCTCTAAAACGATCAAACAGCTGCTAACTCTGGGCTTGACAACTCCAAACGAATCTGTTCAGATACAAGAGATGATTGATCAATAACCACGATCAACTTACAAGCCAAGTTCAAACTCAAAAACGGTTCAAAATCTCCAAAAACTCAAACCGACGGCATAACGGTTATAACTGAACAAACCGGCAACGCAGACAGCAGTTCAATACTGATAACAACTCAATTCAATGCTAATACAACAACAACAAGACAAACCCAACAAATCTCAAAACCATGATTTTCAAAAATGGCTTCCAAAAATCATAACAAATCCGAACGTCGCTCTATTTCAAAACTGACAGATAATAAACGATCAGAACTCTGTAGAGAACAACATACTCAAATCTAGAACGATTCTAACAACATCCAAAAACTAGAATGTATCCGATCGTAGAAAAACTTACGATAGAACGAAGCTCTCGAAGCAGTGATCGTTAATCTGCCTTCAGAAATAATTTCCAACGGACGGATCGAGCTCGGACTGAAATCCCAAAGCTTGGAATGAGAAGGGGGCGGCTCTAATGGAGGAGGCGTGCAAAGAGGAAGAAGGAGAAGACTTCCCCAATCAAATCCAAGTGTAGATAATATATAAAAATCAATATTTGCGTTTTAGTCCCTGAAATTTCCAAAATTTGCAAAAAGGACCCTGATCAAAATCAAACCGGCTCGAGAACTCTGCAATCTCCGATTAACTCAAATAAACTCATTTAAGATAAAAACGGGGCGTCACACAAACAACTCTGGCTCGGCCTGGATAGCACAAACTCTGATAGGACTCCTATCTGATTCAAACTCCAATCCAGAATTTCAACAGTCGTCAATCAAACGAGGCACACCGATGGTCGAAAGAGATAAAGAACAAAGCTTGCGACTCAAAGCATCGGCAGCTGCATTCGACTTCCCCGGGTAATACTTAATCTCGCAGTCAAAGTCCTTCAATAAATCTAGTCATATCCTTTGTCTCATATTCAACTCAGACTGTGAAAACAAGTATTTAAGACTCTTATGATCAGAAAAGATCTCAAAAGACTCATCATAAAAATAGTGACGCCAGATCTTCAAGGCAAAAACAATAGCAGCGAGTTCAAGATCGTGAACTGGATAGCGAGTCTCGTGCGGTTTCAACTGCCTCGACGCATATGCTATCACGTGCTTCCTCTGCATTAGAATACATCCAAGACCAAAATGGGAAGCATCGCAATACACTGTAAAACCTCCAGAACCTGATGGAATAGAAAGTATCGGAGCACTAGTCAATCTCTTTTTCAACTCAATGAAACTGTTCTCACACTCTTCAGTCCAAACAAAATGCGCATTCTTCTGAGTCAGCTGGGTAATCGGCTTCGCAATAGAAGAGAAACCCTGGATAAATCTGCGATAGTAACCAGCTAAACCCATAAAACTTCGAATCTCAGGCACAGAAGTCAGCCTACGCCAGTTCATAACTGCCTCGATCTTGCTGGGATCGACAGAAATCCCATCTCCCGAGATAATGTGACCAAGAAAAATGACTCGGTCCAACCAAAACTCGCACTTTGACAGTTTGGAAAACAACTGTCCGGTTCTCAAAATATGCAAAACAATCCTCAGATGCTTTGCATGATCAGCACGGCTCTTCGAATAGATCAGGATATCGTCAATGAAAATAATAACAAACTCATCTAGAAAACGCTGAAAGATTCGGTTCATCAACCCCATAAATACCGTTGGGGCGTTAGTCAAACCGAACGGCATGACAAGAAATTCAAAGTGGCCATACCTCATTCGAAACGCAGTCTTAGAAACATCCTCTTCACGAACTCTCAGTTGATGATACCCAGACCTCAAATCTATCTTCGAATAGATACACGAACCCTGCAATTGGTCAAAAAGATCATCTATATGAGGTAAAGGATACCTGTTCTTAACCGTCGCCTGGTTCAATTGGCGGTAGTCAATGCAGAGACGCACAGAGCCATATTTCTTTCTAACAAACAGAACAGGAGCACCCCAAGGCGATACACTAGGTCGAATGTATCCCTTGGAAATCAATTCTTCCAACTGCTCCTTCAATTCCTTCAATTCAATCGGAGCCATTCTATACGGAGCTTTAGAAATTGGCTGAGTACCTGACGTCAATTCGATGCCAAATTCAATCTCACGAATAGGCGGTAATCCCGGAATTTCATCCGAGAACACATCAGGAAACTCTCTAACCACTGGTATATCAATCAACTCAAGGCTAGACTTCAAAACATCGACCGCATAAATCAAAAATCCCTCGGCTCCTTTCTGCAACAATCTAGTCATAGACAATACAAAAATCAAAGGAATTCTAGAACGGGAACCCTTACCAAAGAATCTCCACTTGTCTGACATCTTTGGTCTGAAACGGACTATCTTCTGAAAACAATATACTGTAGCCATGTACTTAGTCAAAACATCTATGCCAACTAAGCAGTCAAAGTCAGACAAGCCAAGTATAATACAGTCGAACTCGATCAAATTTCCTTCAAAACTCAATCCACAATTCCTAACAAAATTCCTCAAAACAATTCCTCCACCTAAAGGTGAATTAACAGAAACTACAGCAGGTAATGGCTCAAAAGGCAAGGCATGCATCAACACAAATTTCTCAGATATGAAAGAGTGAGAAGCACCTGTATCTATCAAAATATTAGCAGGATAATCAAAGATCATACAATTACCTGCAATCACATCATCAGGTGCAGCCTGAGCCTGATCCTCATTCAGAGCATACACTCTCGCCTGCTGTCTAGGAGGTTGGTTCAAATTCTGGTTGCCTCCTTGACGATTCTGTTGTTGAGGTTGGAAAGAGTGAACTGCATTCAATTTCCTCTGAGGTTGAGACGACTGTCGAGAAACATTTCCACCCTGTGCTTGCTCAGAGCCCCATTGAGGACAAAGTCTAGCATAATGCCCCGTTTGCTGACAAATATAGCAATTCCCAAAAATTCCCCTACACTGGTCACTGAAGTGATGACCTCCACACTTGCTACAAGAAGTACCAGAGGAACCTGAACCTTGGCTGTAACTATTCTGTTTCGAGCCACCAGAACTTGAAGAACTGCTTCCCAAGTTCTTAAACTGCTTTCCTTTGGGACGAAAGTAATTCTTCTTATAACCTCCACTGCTACCACCTTAAGTCCTCGGTGGTTGATTCTGGTATTGGGACGGTTGGGCCTGAAACTGCCTCTGTTGTTGCTGAGGGGCAAACTGATTCCCTCTCTACCTTATCAGTCCAGATTCCGCACCCTTGGCATGATCCATTGAATCAAAAAAGTTATTCAGCCTTCCGGTATTCACCAGAACAAAGATATCAGGGTTCAGACCGTTAATAAAGTGGTCAGCTTTCGCTTCCTCATTGTCAGAAATGTGTGGAGCAAACCTCAATAGACTGTCAAATTTGGTAACATAATCTTCGATACTCAAATTTCCTTGCTTCAAATTTGCGAACTCGGCATT
The DNA here is from genome assembly GCF_033568475.1 of Henckelia pumila. Taxonomy (NCBI): domain Eukaryota; kingdom Viridiplantae; phylum Streptophyta; class Magnoliopsida; order Lamiales; family Gesneriaceae; genus Henckelia; species Henckelia pumila. Next base: position 142,402,141 of record NC_133123.1, on the reverse strand, counting down.
CTTATCCTTACGGTACGAAACTGGGAAGAATCATTTATAAAACTCAGTCTTGAACAGAATCCAGTTGATAAGCGTACCTCTGTTCTCCATGGCTTTCTTAGTCGAGGTCCACCATTTCTTAGCCACTCCGTGCAGCTGATGAATAACCAATCTAATTCTCCGGTCATCGGAATAGTTGAGAGAATCAAAAAGCTGATCTATATCATCCAACCAGCCCTCGCAATCCACGGGATTCTCCGTACCTTTCAAGATCGGTGGTCGGAAAGACTGAAACCTCTTCAGTAAGGTTTCCATAGGGGTAGCCGTGGCATCCATCTGATTCTCAACCATATCGCCCTGGTCATTCTGAGGAGTCACTACAGGTGGAGTTTCAGTCGTAGAAAAAACTGGCGGAGTATTCAAGTTCAATCTTCTTCGAGTACCCATCTAAAATCAAAGGGATTAGGACACAGATATCTCAATCTCAAAATTCCAGTGTCCCACAACCTCTGATCTTCTAAGACAATTCAAAAAAAGGAACTCGGATCCAATGAATGATTATAGTTCATATCTCAATCAATTCATGCTTTATAAATTAAATCACATAATCTTGTAATTCAAATAATTCTCAATCAATAAAGCATGCTCGCATCGTATTTAATAAATCAATTAAATAACTGAAACACATGCGAGAAGAAAATACAAGCAGACTCGATCTACCCCGCTCTCTTCTAAATTCAGTCCAAGATCTTAACTCGCTTTGATACCACTTAATGTGATGCCTCGATTTTAATCGTAAACTTAGAGTAAAGCAATTGATCAACACAATTAAACAATAAGGATTAAGACATAGAAATATTTTTTTTTAATAGTGCCCGCTCGATCTGTAAATTCTTACCGATCGAGCGGCCAAGGATTCCGAAGCCACTTTCCAGCAAAAACAGGACCCCCGCTCGATCGGTAAAATCTTACCGATCGAGCGGACACAAAAATTTCCAACTCTCTGTTTTGGTACAGGGGTGCTCGCTCGATCGGTGAACTTCAACCGATCGAGCGAGATGCTCTGTACCAGAAATAAAACTGGTTTTTCCTCAAAAATTCAACTCCAACTCTATCAAATACATTCCAAACATCATAATCCTATTCAACAAGATATAAAAGTATTCGATTCTAGATGCATACAATCTTCAACAAAAATCATGCATAAGTTCCAACTAGTTCGACTTATACAAAACAACAGGAGTTCAAAAATACATAAATGACTCCTAACATCTAAGCCTCACTTCTATCATCTCATTTCCGATCTAGCCATGGGGTCTCTGACTTGATCCTGCCCCACCTGTTGCCAAGTACACATATAAACAAAGACAACAGCCGGATAATCCGGTGAGAATAATATTCCCAGTTAAAAAGACTAGCATACAATATCACATAATATATCAAAACATGATATATAATCAAATTCCACATATTCCTCAAGTAATTCATTCAATTGCGGAATTAAAATGATATGTATGACTTTAAAACATCTGGATTATCAGACTCAGATAATCAAAAGGAATTCTTTTTTATTTCTTCGGTTTGGGATCTCGAGGTTAAAATATTCAACAATCACACGGAGCTCCCCTTTCGAGGTGGATGAGGTATATTTTAATCCTCTAGACTCTAGGTATTATAGTAAGTTAATCGACACTTGTAGTAAATCACCTACCAAGGCCACTCAATTATAATTTCCAGATTGACTAATTCAAAATGAATAATCAATCGGTTCAATATGAATGCATATGAACTCTCATGCATTCAAATATCAATTCAATCATAAGTTTAATAAGCATATAAACATGTAGGGGTGTTCATTGGTTTGGTTAACCGCCCGAACCGAGCCGAAACCAAAAATTCGGTTTGAACCGAAAACCGAACCGAAAATTTGGTTCGGGTTTTGGTTTTCGGTTCGGTTCGGTTTTTTTCGGTCGGTTCACCGAACCGAACCGAAAACCGATTTTTTTGATTTTTTTGAATTTTTAATTATTTTTTAATATTTTAATTAATATTTTTATTTGTTTTTATTAATAAATAAATATAAAATAAAATAAAATAATTTAAAAATATATAAATTCGGTTAAACCGAAAACCGAACCGAAAAATCGAAAAAATTTTGGTTTTTAACCAAACCGAACCGTTAAATTCGGTTCGGTTTTCGGTTCGGATTTTCGGTGAATTTCGGTTTGGTTAACCGAAATTTCGGTTCGGTTCAGTTCGGTTCGGACCAAATGAAAACCCCTATAAACATGCAATATGTGATTTCTTCCAGGACACTTGAATCAATCCGGATTCAAGTTAATCGTCCTATTTCATTCCAAAGTCGTCTTATACCTCTTCTCTTCGCTTTACACTCTTCAATATGTAAAACAATAAATCCTCAATTCAATATCAACTCAAGTTCATCAATCGATATAGAAAGACATCGATACTATACCGGCTCAACTCTTCCAAACTGACAAAAGCTGCAACTCTAGCAACTCCATGGACTCCCAATCAATCTATCAGAAGAAGTCACAGATCAATATCAACATCAAAAACTCAATCAAACTCGATACGATCAAAACATCGAAACGATATCCAAAACTCAAACTGACGCCATAACGGCTGTAAACTGATCAAACCGAAATTGCAGACACCAGAATATCAATTCCAAATACTCAAACCAATCATCTAACATCATTTCCAAGTCAAACCCAACACATCTAAAAAATCTATGTTTCGAAAATCATAAGAAAAATCATATCAAATCCGATCGTCGATAAATCTCCGAACCGTCTTAGATATACTATCACAGCAACCTCAAGAACATCCTCTCCGAATATCAATCAATTTTAAAGACATCCAAAAATTCAAACCTCGTAGAAATAAGAGAAACTTACTTCCAAACGGAGCACTCGATGCTGTGATCGCAGATATCTACTTCAGATCAAATTCCAACGGACGGATCGAGTTAAAATCGAAATCACAAAAGCTTGGAAGCTTTTTAATCGCCTACAATGGTGAAGGAACGTTGTGGAGGGGATGATGGAGTGGTGCAAAATACTTAGTCAAAGTCCAATATATAACAAAGCTCAATTTTGCGTTTTAGTCCCTGAAATTTCCGAAATTTGCAAAAAAAGTCCCTGATTAATAAAAATCTGCTCTCGAATTCTGAAATCACTTAATATCTCAAATAACATCAATTAATATAAAAACGGGGCGTTACATGAACTTTGATCAAGATCCCTATTTATAATCTTTGGTTTGCAACGGTCATAATTTCAAAGTGTTTTTCAGATAGGATTCAAATTATTCCCGTTGGATTTGTCACTATCATCAACGATCTCTGACGCCAAAAATCCCTTAGTATCGCGGCACTACATTCTGCAGATATGTCAGAGTACGGACGATCTTATCCGGAAGTACTGTGAATTTATTTGCGCAATCAGTTGGGCAATAGTACACTGATAGATTCAGTTTAGCAGGGTAAACTGCTTTGTATCTCTGAGATAATCAGTTGAGTAAGGATGGACTAATGAATTCAGTTTAGCAAGGTAAACTGCTTTGTATCTCTGAGATAATCAGTTGAGTAAGGATGGACTGATGAATTCAGTTTAGCAAGGTAAACTGAATTGTGTTCCTTTAGCGTGACTGATAGATTCAGTTTAGTCGAGGTATCTGTAGGTCATCATGACGTCATCAACCTCTGTATATCAGTTTGGTTTTCTGTAGATGCTTAAGTAGTTTGGCTTTGTTTTGTAAATGCCAAAATTAAATTTCCCAACAAAATTAATTTTCGTGTAGGATTTGAAGAATAATTAAGCAACAAGGCCGTGAAGATAAACGTAGATTCTCCATGTATTAATTCTTTCTTCCAGACGCCAAAGATGGGCTTCTCTCTCTTTGGTAGAGAAATTTGGGTCAAAAACTGCCGTTGTTTCTGGGTCGGGCGATTAATAATAAGTCGGGAGTGGTGTTATTTATTGGCCAAGTTCTGAATCCTTTATGTTAAACTTTCCATTAAACTAAATTTATTTCTACTAAAAAAAAATGATATGGGTAAATTTTTTGCATTTTCTATGTACATGTTTATCCCTTTATTCTATATATATAAATAAAATAGTAATGATGATTATACAAGTAAAATTTCCAAAAAAAAAAAAAAAGAGGGAAAAATATGAAAAACGCACAAGATAATTGAGTATAATAATTTCTCACATATATATTACATTTTTTTCGGTCTATTTAAATTTTTTAACTTCCACTTTACTTTTTTCCTATTATTATTTGTGTCAAATATAAAAAATTAAATAAATCGATGTAAATAATTTGAAGATAAATATTAAAGAATAAAACTTAAAACGTAATCCATATTTATTGAAATAATTAACTTAAGATCTAAACATAAGAACTTTAGCTACTATTTAAAAAATAATATATACATCGTCTCAAAAAAATAAAACCATGGATATTTGATTATTACTTATTTTAATCCTATTATAAATACGAATGAATTTAAAGTTATTTTTATTTTAAATTATATCTAATATAATTGTCTCACGAGTTAGTTTTCTTAGACGGATTTTCTGCTCGACCCAACCCAAGAAATATGACTTTTATGTCGAAAATATTATCTTTCAATCTATATATGGATTGAATCGATCTTATGAATATATGTATTTGATATTGTCTCATAGGATACATACCCAAATTAGTTAAGGAATTGAAATTAAAATAATAGTGAAAATTGCATTATTCAACGTAACAATACTACGTACAAAGCATTATTATCTATGCGTCTCGGATATACCAATCAAGTTTCTTGTTCCAGGTTGAGTTTACTTTTGAGAAATAAATACCATTCCTTCTTGCCAGCCAAAAACATAGCCCTCCGTCGCACATTCCCGCGTCTTCCGAGTTGAAAGCTTGGAAAGATTGGTACCTTAGACCCCAACTGAGGTTGCAATAGAACAACGTATTCTGGAATATACTTTCGCAAAACGTCCACGAGAAACTTTAGTTTCGGAAAAGTTTATGATAACCGAGATCGTCGTTCTTTGATCTGCAATGGAGTTTCAATGGATCGGGTGAGTCCACGGGGATCCAACTAATGATTACAACCTTGTATTTCTGGGTGAAATAACACGCATGGGTTGCTTGGAGAATGGTGGCTAACACAACAACCGTGACCAAATGTTCAACAATTACATGCCCCATTTTTTTTATTTCTTAATTTGTTGATTATTAATTATATATTTTGATGTGCCTAGCTAGCTCAATGCTCTTTTATAGTCAAATTTTGGTCAATGAATTCGTACGAGCTAGCTAGCTAGGATTGTTGTTGGGATAGGAAACTTAATTAGTCCGGTACGTAGTGTAAGTGAAGAAAATCCTGTTTCGATTGTAAAAGATCAACTCCTAATTAATTAATTATAAAGATCAGTTAGATTTTGCAACGATCACTTATGAGAATTAATTAAATTTGGTAGGATTTTTACAATTAATTTTTTATCTATTTGTACTTATCTTAGATATTTGATAGGTTTCCATGCACAAGTGTGCATTAATCGATATGAACAGATGTAATTTTGTTTCACTATGCGTCGACCCAAAAAATTGGGAAGATTTTATTCTACTTATACAAAAACTGTCTTAATATCTAATCTAATGATGGAAATTTATTAATATATGTGAGCTCCACTAAAAAAAAATATAGGTAGGATCACATTCACTCTACCTTTTATTAGCCAGTATTTTCCGATTTTTTTTGTGGAATTGATCTATATATGTACACTTGAACGAATATATTAAAAAAATTGTGGAATTGTGATCAATATAAAAAAACTCAAAAAGAATACTGATTGTAAAAAATGATATTGTACAATGAAAACACTCATTTCTTAAAAATAATTTCAGTCATATAAAAATAAAATATAGAAAATATCAATCAAATATAATTTGGAAAGAAAAATTATACTCTAATTTTAGAATGAAATTTTTTTCCCTCCAAGGGAAACTATATTTTATCTTGTACTCTTGATATATTGGGAATTAAATACATATACATCTATATCTATATCTAGAGTTTCGATCACATGAACAACCACTATGGACAACTACGTGAGCAACAACTGACGAGACAATCACTCATTGGATGTACGTCAATTATTGCCCATATATATATAAAGCAAAGTTTTAGCTTAAAATAGAAATTTATCGCCTATACTCAGTTTCTATAAATATTCTTAATTATCCAATGTGAAAATATTTACACAGTAATTGGTAATTTCTAATAAATATATAATTAATATCTAATTTTGAGTTGTGCGATTTAAAAGATATTTAAGTTGAACCATTACCACCAGTTATAACTTTTGATAAGCGGCAAGCGCTTGGTCTTATAATTGGTATTAGAGTCAAGGTCATGGTTTCAATTCTCATTTATTGCAATGAGTGCAATTATTGGGAGAGAGATATTTGGATGCAATCATTATCCGTATTTGGTAGAGCGATGGAACCATGGCGCTTGAGCTACTGTACGATTTAAAATATTTGAGTTACATCATTACCACCAACTATAGCATTTGGTAAAGTGGCAAACGCTCGATCCTACACATATTAATTTGAAAATATTCCTTTTCCAATTTGTATAAAGAAAGTTAACATTTATTGTGAACAGGGGCGGAGCCAGGATTACGCGACTGGGGGGGGGGGGGGGGGCAACGAAGAAGAACTGAAAACGTAAATATGATAGATTTTTGAATTTTTTTTTAAAAAAAATAGAGATATTATTCGAGTGAGTTCTAATATAATAAAGTTGTCGAATATGATCAAAATGCTCAAATTGGATTTTTAATTGCATCATCTCATTTTCTGCAAAGTTTTTTGGATAAAACTTAGTAGATAAAATGAGATTCATTTCATTCAATTTTCTGCTAGTTTATCAATTAAATTACATTATGATTCATGAATATAGTAAAAATACATTGTTATCCACAAATATTTTCGACCAATTATTCAACATATAGAAATAGTCAAACAAAAATAATCAAAAACGCAAAAATTAACAATGCTAATTTTATTTTTTACAATAAATTTTAGTATTTCTAACATTGATATCGAATGTGTTGCCCCATAATTAAATGAAACAAAGATTTAAAACAAGAAAAAAATAAATAGAAGAATTAAAAAATATATGCTCTCAAGAAACCAAAACCTAATTTTTTGAGAAAAAATGATTTAAAATACACGATATGAAAAGAAATACACAAAAAAACTAAAATCATTTACGAAATGCCCATAATATTTTTTTAAGGCAAAACGACCTTAAATCTTAATTGGTGTGTCACTGTGTTGGTCGTCCACTCGGAAGAGTCGAATAGAAAAAATAAATCAAATATCCCATAGAAAAAGAGTTTGATCGCCACATAAAATAAATTACTTTATTTTATTTGAGAAGCCAATTTATTATATATTAAAAAAATGGAGCACAACTCATTAAAGTTTATTAAAAAGAATACCAAACAAAACCAATATATATATATATATACACACTATTTTTTTTTGTTTGAATTTCGATATTCAATTTAATTAATGAGTTCCTTTTCCTTTTTGAATTTCAATTTTAAATCTGGCTGTTTAAAAATATAAATTGCATTCAAATACTTTCTTAAAAGTAAAGTAGGAAGTGGTCTTCTTGAAGGTGTAACTGCCAGAGGTGCTGAATGGGTTGTCTTGACATAACGTGTCTTCTGGTTCTGATGCGTCGTTTAGGAGTGAGAAAGGATCTTCGCTCTGATACCACTTGTCATGATCAATTTGCTATTGCTACTGGATAGACAAGTAGTGAGCTACTACTGGCCTGATGCTGATTTGTGATGACAGTATCTGATTGCTGCTTAATGAGTTCAGTAGTGTGAGTCAATAACTCTTTTTTTTTTTGTATCTCACAAATCGACCAACAAATATACTTGCGGAAAGAGATCAACTTGGAGATTTGACTGCATCTATTGATTATACTGGTGTGCAAGTGTAAAAGTAATAAACAACACAGTAGATTGTTTCTGGATGTTCGGAGACTCAACTCCTACATCACCCCTTCTTCTAGATCTTCCAGAAGGTATCTCTAGAAGAGTTTGAGTATTATAAAAAATCTACTGTGTAGGATAAAAGTACAAAACTACCATTATATTTTAAAGTATAATAATAATAGATAAAAGTATAAAACTACCATTATATTTCAAATATATTAAAAAATAAAATTTCGAGTAGCTCGCGAGCTACTCGTATAGGCTTATCCAAAGATCGAGCTCGATTCGATTTAACTATCGAGCTACTCGATCTCGATCAAACCGAGCACGAGTCGAGCTTTGACCGAGCTACTCACGAGTTACTCGCGAGTAGCTCGATTCGTTTGCAGCCTTATATGCTATACATGATAACACATCAAATTTTTGTTCAAAATTTGAAATTCGATCGGTCTTTATAATTATATTTTAATTTCAGCTATTTTTTGTCTTTTAAAATTTCGTACATGTTATATATGATAATGTACTAAATTTCGGTCCAAATATAGAAATTTGATCAAATGTTAATTATTGTTTTTCAATTTTAGTTATTTTTTGTTTTATATATATATAAAAATTTTCATAAATGCTGGATATGATAATATACTAATTTTGGTTAAGAATTTGCAATTAAATCGATATTATCACTATTTTTTAATTTCACTTAATTTTTTTGTGTCCATATATATTTGAAAATTTTCATAAATATTATGTATGATAATGTACTAAGTTTCAATTCAAATTTTGAAATTTGATCGGATGCTATTACTACCTTTTAATTTCAAAATTTTTTTGTTTTTTAAATTTTATTTGTGTAAATTTTCATAAATACTATATATGATAATGTAAAATTTTTGGTTCAAAGATATCCTTTTTGTTAGGATCGGTTTAGAGTGTAGAGGGAGGGTGAATACACTTAAAAAATATTCTAATAAGTTGATAATGAATTCAATCAGTTTGGTTATTGAATTTCAAATTTATCTTAGTGTCTAATGCAAGTTGACAAACAGTATTTGTGCGGAAATATGTCAAGAGATAGCTTCTAAACACTTAGTCTAAATATGTATGCAAGACTAATAGTATGTAGGTAGACTGATAAAAGACAAAGTAAGATGTTTATGAATGTTTAGAGATTTCAATCACTCATACGTCACCCTTATTCCACCTCGTAAGGATATCACTAGAAGACTTTGAATTTCACAACACAATTGCAAAACCCCACTACAAGACTAGGATTTACACATGACAGCCTATTTCAGAACTCCTAGTTATAACTCAGTTTCAGTCCTAGACTGATAAGATAAAAATATTACAAACTCGATTTGAACTTTGCACAAAATTATCCTTGAATTAATGATAAAAATAATTTTTAAGTGTTGTGCTTCGAGTTTCTTGATCAGATAAATTAACAGACTAGAAAGCTTGAATGTTCAAATGTTCGCGGGAGCAAAAAGTTTTTCTTCGAATTTCAAGTTTGTAAGGAATAGGGGTTGCACATAAACTGTTTGAGGTGTTGTCACAAGATGTTGACCACACCTACAATAACACCTTGAGTAACTTGCAGCGGAATAAAATTAAAGCGTAAATAAAATAAACAAGAAACCAAATAAATAGACTCAATATGATTTAAGCAAGAGTATAAAATACTCTTGCAGCGCCTCAGGGCAAAACTTCACTAGAAAACAAATCAAAGAGTTTTACAAACCCTAACACTAGTGATTATTGTAAAATTCAATTTCTCAAAACAATTGAGAAAATAAACCATAAAAATAACTCCTAAAAATTCTATTCAAAATAGAATAAATAAAATAGAGTAAGGAGTTAAAAATCTTGATGCCAAAAACTTGTATAGTCGAAACACTCTTCAATCAATGATCTTCAAGTGTTCTTCAAGCATCAAGTAACCTTGACCGATTTGAGCTTTCAAAGATCTTCAATCCTTCTGACAATGTACGTGTATGAAGCTCTTGGGAAATCTCACGGTCTCTCTCTATCTCTCCTTTCTTGTGAACGCCTATCACAAATAAATAGACCAAGAATCCTTCTTCAATATATTTCCTTGTAGGCGTAGGATTCCTTTGATTTGATCATATCAAATCTACACCAATAAAGAAAAATAAATATTAGATATGATATGTTAAATATTCTAATCAGCTTATCAATATCGCAAATAGGAAATAAATCATATAAATAAAGATTACTTCATGTCCAAGAAAGGTAAAATATATTAAATAAAATCTTTTTCAAAATAGGATGATTTTAAGGAATAAAATATTCCTTTCGATCTCCCTCTTTTTGCCTTTCTGGATAAAACATATTTAATTCACAAACATATCAACTAAACTCCCCCTTAATCAAAACTCCTCCTGAATAGATTATCCCCCTAAGTATATCCAAAGGTGTTGTCGCAAGATGTTGGCAACATCTAGCTTATGACACCTTAAATCAGAAACCATAAGAGCAAGGAGAAACACAATCAATAAATCATATCAGAGTTAAAACCACATAAAAGACAGTTTTGATTATGATCAGGAAAAAACTAAACAAATAATAAACAAAAATCTAAACTAGCAAAACCAACAAAAAAACTAAAAACGAAGATTAAAATTGATTGCTCTCATATTCAGCTTCTTCTGCTTCACTTTCTTCTCCCCCTTTTTGTTCAGAAGAGCCAGCTCCGCTTAGTAGTGATTCATAGTGAGCCTTTAACCCTTCATAATAGGCTAGGTCAGCCTTTGCTTGTTCAATCTTCTGCTCAGCATGCACCAATTGAGCTTGTATGAATGCAGGATCAACATCATGAGCAGTAGAGGGGGGGGGGGTACAAAAATAGCAGTGGCAGAGGAGGTGTTGGCAGCACCTGCCACAACACCTGCGGCATCAGCAGATTCAGACCAAGGAAGGTCTATCTTCTGATTTCCTTTTAGCAAAGCAGGTGCGATCTTTAGCAACTCTCCTGGAGCAATAAGTGCTTCATCGTCATCCTTCTCAATCTCTTGAGATAGCAGCATAGAATAGATGAGTGATGGATAAGACAGCTTCAATGTAGGTTGAGCACCATCTGCAAAAGCCATGACTGTGTCAAACACGAGTCGGCCGTAGTTGAATGCAATTCCAGTGCCAATAGCATACAAGACAGGGGCTTGATGCTTGGTAACCACACTGGAATTTCCGGATGGAGTCCAAGTCTTCACAGCAGTTTTATGGAGGACAGAGTAAAAAGAAGTGAGCTTGGCTGCTGACAATTTCTTAGGATGAGCTGGGTAAACAGTGACATGTCCTCCAGTGATGACAGATGTCATCTCATCAGTGGTAGGCAGAGAAGCATCATCAGAGGCAGGAGTTTGAAGAAATTCATTTATAATGGCAGGGCTGAAAGCAAAGATCTGCCCACGCACATAGAATTTCCCATACTTCATGTATCTAGGATCCTTCACAGCTTCAGTGAGATTGCAGTAGAACTCACGCACCAGTTCTCTGCAATAAGGACCAGCAGTAGTAGCAGTAGACAGTATGTTCCTTACCTCAAAAAATCTCACCATGTTCTGAGCTCCATAGCTCTCAACATCAATGTTATGCTCCTCCAGAAACTCTCTGTAGTAGCCCGTAAACAAAATCAGTAATTAAGGAATTAATCATAATTACTTGGGTAGAGTTCGGAAGCTCCGAAGGTGAGTTCGGAAGCTCCGATCAGGATCGGAAGCTCCGATCGATATTACGTCAGGCATGACGTGTGGCAAGATCGGAAGCTCCGATCAGGACCGGAAGCTCCGATCACCCCTATCCGGAGTCAACAAGTGATATTTTGACACGTGGCAGATCAGGATCTTCGGAAGCTCCGATGGTAGGATCGGACGATCCGATCGAGGTTTGGACGTTCCGATCAAGGATCGGAAGTTCCGATCGTTGTCTATAAATAGAAGGCCGAGGCTTCACTTTCATTTGCCAATTCCGAGTTCTCCTTTCCATTCTAGTCCTTTTGGAGCTGTTCTAGTCTTCTTAGGCTTGGTCCGGAGGTCGGCGAGGCATTCGGTAGTCGTAGCGGAGTTGTGCCCAAGTTCTGGAGGCTTCGACATCAAAGGGCTAACGACGGACGAAGGTATAGCTTTTACTTCCTATAAATATTTAGGAGTATGCAATAGCTTAGTTAAGGCTTTTAAAGCGCTTTAATGATAGTAGTATCATTTGGCAGTATAGAACAGACTATAGGCGTGGACCTAGAGTTGGTAGAGCTTGCACTGTTTTGAGGTACGAAAGTACTGTTCGAGATATCCTGACTGAGTATGCATGTATTATGTGACTGCATGATTTATATGACATGATATTATGCTGCATTCATTTGCATCTTGTTGTATCTCTTTCGAGATGTCTGTTAGTAGGGTCGTACCCTATCCTGTTAGTGGATGGACTTCCATCGATTTGGGTCCGGTGTATCCACGGTTATCTCGGTATGGGAGCCACCTCCTGAAGCGACGGCACAGCGTGCTACATACCAGGGCCCGGTCTGTCTCCGTTATCTGATCCTTGACCTCGAGTCTATAGGGAGTTCACTTTGCATGCATATATACTCATACTCTCGCACTGAGCGTTTTATGCTCACGTCTCGTACTCTGTATTTTTTTGGATACCCTATTCCATGGGACAGGTTTGCGATTGGACGAGGAGGGTGGATCCAGGAGAGGCTAGTCAGTGTTGGCCAGCTGGAGCTTCGTCTAGGTTTTATTACTGTTATGTTGGGTTTATACAGCTATTCGATTTGGTTGTATATTATTGGATAAATTACAGATTCCTTTACTTGGGATTGTATATTGTTTTTGGTTTCCGCAGTTTCATTCTGATATCTGTTTAATTAAATTAATTGCATGCATAAGTTCTGTTTAGTAGGTGATCCGGGTAAGGGTCACTACATTTATGGTATCAGAGCATGCAAAAGAATTCTTGGGATTTAGTCTCATCTTGAGGTATTTTTGTAGATGTCAAATCGTGACGACCGGAGTTCTCATGGCAGTGTTGGTGGGCGTTGGGGTGATGCCGACCGGGAGCCTCGTCGAGAACGGCGTCATCGTCATCATGACGACGAGCGTTTCACTGTACGTCGATTCTTAGCTATGGGTCCTAAGCCCTTAGTTGGAGGTGAGTCTCCGGAGGATGCGGAGAACTGGTTAGACCGCATGGAGACGACTTTTCAGACTTTCCAATGCACCGAGGAGCAGAATGTGGAGACCCTTGGCTATCTTCTGGATGGGCGTGCGCGCAAGTGGTGGAGGTTTACTTCTGCACCTTTCGTTGCAGCGAGAGGAGTGGCCACCTGGGCCGAGTTCCGCACAGCTTTCCAAAAGCGGTATTTTCCTCCTGCACTCCGTCAGTCGAAGGCAGGCGAGCTACTGAGTCTGTGACAGGGAGCCATGTCTATCGATGAGTATCAGCAGAGGTTCTTTGATCTGCTATCCTATTGCCTCGAGATTGCTGATAGCTCAGAGATGAAGTATAATCTGTTCCTTCAGGGCCTTAACCCTGAGATCCATGACCGTGTGGCGGTTGGCGACGACATGTCCTACGAGGGTTTGGTGAGCCGTTGTCACCAGGTGAAGGACAGCATTCGGCGGAACAGATCTTTCCCTCAGTCGAGGCCTTCTAGTTCTTTGGGTCCCCGTGCCCAAACTTTCAAGAAGTCTGGATCTTCTTCTTCCTCTGGTTCTGGAGGTGTTGTTCGTTACGGTAAGAAGGACAAGTGTGATCACTGTGGGAAGAACCATCCATCCGATAAGTGCCGTAGAGCTTCTGGAGCTTGTTTTCGTTGTGGAGAGACTGGTCATATCCGGAGGGATTGTCCACTGTCTGGGGGAAGCGGTTCTGGATCTGGTTCAGGATCGGGTTCTCAGGCCACCGTACAGCAGAGGTCGCAGGGACTGTCTACTGGGAGTTCTCATTTGAGGCCACGAGCTTCTGGCCAGGTGTTTGCCCTGAGACATGATCAGGCTGTGGAGGAGAATGAGAAAGTCATCGCAGGTAAATTTCTGCTTTATGGTATACCTGCTCTTGTACTTATTGACACTGGTGCATCTCATTCCTTCATTTCTGCATGTTTTGTTAAGAGGCATAAGTTACCATGCATTGCACTAGACGTAGTGATGTCTATTTCTACTCCGACGGGCCAATCTGCTTTGGCTAAGCGTCTAGTGATGGGTTGCCCTTTAGAGTTCGAAGGGAACATTCTGTTAGCGAATCTCATGGTCCTGGCGATGGACGACTTTGATTGAATTCTGGGAATAGATATGTTGACTACCTATCGAGCTTCAGTGGACTGCTATCAGAGATTAGTACGCTTTCATCCAGAGGGGAGTGAGAGTTGGTTTTTCTATGGTAAGGGAGCGCGACCCCCGATGCCTTTGGTATCAGCTTTGAGAGCCTGTCGAGCTCTAGAGTCTGGCGGGGAAGGCTACCTTATCTATGCAATTGATTTGTCCGCTGAGAGTATTGGGATAGAGAGCATTCCTGTTGTGGATGAATTTCCAGATGTATTTCCTGATGAGATTTCGGGTTTTCCTCCTGCTAGGGAAGTCGAGTTTGGCATAGAGTTGATGCCGGGTACTTCGCCTATTTCTAGAGCACCGTATCATCTGGCTCCGTCAGAGATGCGTGAGTTGAAGAATCAGCTACAGAATATTTTGGACAAGGGGTACATTCGTCCTAGTGTATCTCCTTGGGAAGCTCCTGTTCTCTTCGTGAAGAAGAATTATGGGTCGATGCGGCTGTGCATTGACTATCGGCAGCTGAACCGAGTCACTGTGAAGAACAAGTATCCATTGCCTCGTATTGATGATTTGTTCGACCAGCTTCAGGGCACGTCAGTTTACTCCAAGATTGACTTGAGATCTGGGTATCATCAGTTGAGAGTCCGTGATCAGGACGTAGCCAAGACTGCATTTCGTACTCGCTATGGGCATTACGAGTTCCTAGTGATGCCATTTGGTTTGACTAATGCGCCGGCTATATTCATGGATCTGATGAACTGTGTCTTCAGGGAGTATTTGGACAAGTTTGTCGTGGTTTTCATTGATGACATCTTGGTGTATTCACGTAATATGAAAGAGCATGTTTCTCACTTGCGGTTGGTACTGCAGACTCTTCGAGATGAGCAGTTGTACGCTAAGCAGAGTAAGTGTGAGTTCTGGATGGATAGAGTGGTCTTTCTTGGCCATATCATATCCAGGGAGGGGATTTCTGTTGATCCAAGCAAGATTGAAGCAGTACTTAATTGGTCGCGTCCGACGACAGTTGCTGAGATCCGTAGTTTTCTGGGTCTAGCAGGGTATTATCGTCGCTTCATTCTGAACTTCTCTCAGTTAGCTCGACCGTTGACGCAGCTTACCCGCAAGGGTGTGGATTTCGAGTGGTCCTCCCGAGTGTGAGGAGAATTTTTGTGAGCTTCGATGGCGGTTGAATTCTGCGCCGGTGTTGGCATTACCGTCAGGATCTGGAGGGTATGTGGTATACACGGATGCTTTTCTTCAGGGGTTAGGTTGTGTCCTGACTCAGAATGGGCATGTGATCGCATACGCTTCTAGACAGCTGAAGCTTCACGAGGACAACTACCCAGTCCATGATTTGGAGTTAGCAGCCATTGTGTTCGCTTTGAAGATCTGGCGTCATTATCTGTATGGCGAGAAATTTGAGATCTTCACCGACCATAAGATTCTCAAGTATTTGTTAACTCAGGCGGATTTGAAGATGAGGCAGAGACGTTGGATGGACTTGCTTAAGGACTATGATTGCGAGATTAAGTACCATCCGGGAGCTGCTAATCTCACCGCTGATGCTTTGAGTTGCAAGGTGCGACTATCCGCACTTCAGACTTGTTCGATGTCTAGTGCGATCAGTGACTGTTGTACTTCAGGTTATACCTTCAAGCATAAGAAAGGTATGCAGAGTATCCAGATGTTTGCGATATTATCTGAGCCAGCCTTGTATTCGCGGATCCGAGATGCTCAGATGTCTGATTCGAAGACCCAGCGTTTAGCTCGTCTAGCTAACGAGGGTAGCTCGTCTGGATTTCATTATCAATCAGATGGCTTTTTGTGTTTGTCTGGTAGGCTTGTGATTCCGCAGGATGAAGAGTTGCGAGAGGAGATTTTGTCTCAGGCGCATCGCACTAAGTTGAGTATTCATCCTGGGAGCAACAAGATGTACAAGGATCTACGTACTCATTTCTGGTGGAAGGGAATGAAACGCAGTGTTTATCAGTTTGTTTCGAGATGTTTGGTGTGTCAACAGGTCAAGGCAGAGCACCGAAGACCTGGAGGATTGCTTCACAGTCTGCCTATTCCTGAATGGAAATGGGAGTTTATCACTATGGACTTTGTGACCCATTTGCCGGTATCCCCGAAGAACTGTGATGCTATCTGGGTTGTGGTGGACCGACTCACCAAGTCAGCGCATTTCATTGCCTATAGCCGAGAGTACTCTGTGGATCGCATGGCACGGATGTACATTCAGGAGATCGTCCGACTTCATGGAGTGCCTGTGAGCATTGTCAGCGATCGGGACCCCAGGTTTACTTCTAGATTCTGGGGGAGTGTTCAGCATGCAATGGGTACTACTCTCAGTTTGAGTGCACCCTATCATCCGGAGACTGATGGTCAGTCAGAGCGTACTATCCGTACTTTAGAGGATATGCTTAGAGCGTGCGTCATGGATTTTGGTTCAGCCTGGCAGGATCATTTGCCGTTGATCGAGTTCGCTTACAACAACAGCTATCATACTAGTATTGGGATGGCACCTTTTGAGGCGTTGTACGGGTGACGTTGTCGTACTCCACTCTTCTGGGAAGAAGTGGGGGAGAGACAGGCTGAGGGACCGGAGTTTATCCAGCAGGAGATAGACATTGTTGATCAAATCAAGAAACGGATTAAGACTGCACAGGATCGTCAGGCCAGCTATGCTAATATCAAGCGTAGGCCTTTGCAGTTCGAGGTCGGGGAGAAAGTGTTTCTGAGAGTGTCACCTTTCCGCAAGATTCTCAGATTTGGCCTTAAGGGCAAGTTGTCTCCCAGATTTATCGGTCCGTTTGAGATCTTGGAGAGCATTGGCGATTTGGCTTATCGACTAGCTTTGCCACCGCATCTATCCAGTATTCACGACGTGTTCCACGTATCTCTGTTGCGACGATATGTGGCGGATGAATCTCATATTCTGCAGCGGTCTGAGGTTCAGGTAGACATGAATTTGACTTATGTTGAGAAACCTCTTCGTATCCTGGATTATAAGGATAAGGTTTTACGGAACAAAGTCATTCCTTTGGTTTTAGTTCAGTGGCAACGCCGAGGCACTGAGGAAGCTACTTGGGAGCTTGAGGACAGGATGCGTAAAGACCACCCCGAGTTGTTTTGATTTCATTCTTTAAGTTGTATTCAGTTGCAAACTCTGTAAACATTTGATTTGAATAAAGAATGTTTTTTATTTCTGTATTTGCATTCGGTACTTAAGATCTGATTTCGAGGACGAAATATCTTAAGTGGGGGAGAATGTAGTAGCCCGTAAACAAAATCAGTAATTAAGGAATTAATCATAATTACTTGGGTAGAGTTCGGAAGCTCCGAAGGTGAGTTCGGAAGCTCCGATCAGGATCGGAAGCTCCGAACAGGATCGGAAGCTCCGATCGATATTACGTCAGGCATGACGTGTGGCAAGATCGGAAGCTCCGATCAGGACCGGAAGCTCCGATCACCCCTATCCGGAGTCAACAAGTGATATTTTGACACGTGGCAGATCAGGATCTTCGAAAGCTCCGATGGCAGGATCGAACGATCCGATCGAGGTTCGGACGTTCCGATCAAGGATCTGAAGTTCCGATCGTTGTCTATAAATATAAGGCCGAGGCTTCACTTTCATTTGACAATTCCGAGTTCTCCTTTCCATTCTAGTCCTTTTGGAGCTGTTCTAGTCTTCTTAGGCTTGGTCCGGAGGTCGGCGAGGCATTCGGTGGTCGTAGCGGAGTTGTGCCCAAGTTCTGGAGGCTTCGACATCAAAGAGCTAACGACGGACGAAGGTATAGCTTTTGCTTCCTATAAATATTTAGGAGTATGCAATAGCTTAGTTAAGGCTTTTAAAGCGCTTTAATGATAGTAGTATCATTTGGCAGTGTAGAGCAGACTATAGGCGTGGACCTAGAGTTGGTAGAGCTTGCACTGTTTTGAGGTACGAAAGTACTGTTCGAGATATCCTGACTGAGTATGCATGTATTATGTGACTGCATGATTTATATGCCATGATATTATGCTGCATTCATTTGCATCTTGCTGTATCTCTTTCGAGATGTCTGTTAGTAGGGTCGTACCCTATCCTGTTAGTGGATGGACTTCCATCGATTTGGGTCCGGCGTATCCACGGTTATCTCGGTATGGGAGCCACCTCCTGAAGCGACGGCACAGCGTGCTACATACCAGGGCCCGGTCTGTCTCCGTTATCTGATCCTTGACCTCGAGTCTATAGGGAGCTCACTTTGCATGCATGTATACTCATACTCTCGCACTGAGTATTTTATGCTCACGTCTCGTACTCTGTATTTTTCTGGACACCCTATTCCATGGGGCAGGTTTGCGATTGGATGAGGAGGGTGGATCCAGGAGAGGCTAGTCAGTGTTGGCCAGCTGGAGCTTCGTCTAGTTTTTATTACTGTTATGTTGGGTTTATACAGCTATTCGATTTGGTTGTATATTATTGGATAAATTACAGATTCCTTTACTTGGGATTGTATATTGTTTTTGGTTTCCGCAGTTTCATTCTGATATCTGTTTAATTAAGTTAATTGCATGCATAAGTTCTGTTTAGTAGGTGATCCGGGTAAGGGTCACTACACTCTCGATCAGCATAGTTCTCCCAGCAATTAGCAATCTCCTTGGAGTAAAAATCAGATGAATAGGACGAGTTTACCTGGTATTCTTCGCCTAAGGTATTGTCCAGGGTGTCGGCAACACCTTCCTCAGCACCTTTCTCTTCTTGTTCAAAGTCATCAGAATTGGACTCTTCTTCCAACTCCTTCTCAGCATCTGAATCTTCACTCGAATCAGAGCTGGAACTATCAGAAGGTTGAGGGTGGTTGTCAGCAAATTCTGCGAGCATCTCCTCGTCTGGTTCATCTTCAGATTCTGGGACAGGAGCAGTACCAGTGGATGTAGGCTTCTTGCCTTTAGACTTCTTCATTTTAGCCATGAACTGGGCTATTGACATTTCTTCTTCATCGGACAGAACAGGAGGAACAGTAGATGTCCCCACAATAGTAGGTACAGATGCAGGTGCATCTGTCTCAACAACAGTAGCAGCAACAAGTGGAGTTCCTGATTCAGTGGACTCACTCTCAGAGGAATCACTTGATGATTTACTTTCAGCGGCAAAAGGAACCGGAATAGCTTCTCCAGACAGTTCCTGGGTACTTGAATTTCCCCTTTTTTGGCGTACAAGCTTGAAGTCTTAATCAGAGCTCTCATCCCCAGAGGTGAATTCAGTGTCCACCAGAGATGGTCTTGATGGTTGTCCTTTTCCACGAAATCGTTTGGAGTCAGTGAAATCTGGGTTGTATCCAGCTTGTCTCTTAGATCGGCGAGTTAAGGGTTTCGTGGGAAACACCTTATTCACCACGCTCATGTCTGGTAAATTCTCTACATCGATGGCATTGCCAGGCTCTCCTGGAGTGATGGAGTCCAGAGGCACAAGTTCCTCGGCAACAGGAATGATTGCTTGCTCAACCACAGGGTGTGGTGATGTAGGTGTCGTGACACCTTCCACAGCATCTTCCGTATATCCCATCTCAGAACGAATAGCATGTGAATCAAAATTTTTTCCTGCCATTAGAATGTGAAAGAGTGAACAGAGAAGAAATTTTAGGCAATGGAAAAACAGGGAGTACAGAGGATACAATGGTGCGAAACAAATCAAGGAGATAATATCTTTCCTTAAACAGATAAGTACACAAATATATAAGGCACCAAATCTTTTCCTATTCTAACTCGGATTCTGAGTAGGCCCCAACGGCAACTATGAGGAGAACGGTAACAAATCCGATTTAATTTGGCAATAAATATCTTCGATTTTCTCCGATAATTTCGGCTCAAATATTTCACCAAATATTTCCAAATTTAACTCCTCATCAGAATATAACACCACTGAAACAAAATCCAATCACATTTAAATTCAAAAATTCAGAGGATAGGGAAAAAATCACAAATTTTGTTCGATCATAATTTTTAACCTTTTGGCTTAGTATATTCACAAAAATGCATGCCCTAATTATGTCTAAAAACAGAGTGTGACATAAAAAATAAAATGCAATTTTATGCACAAATAAATGTTGACAAGTGAGGTGTTATCCACGATGTTGGCAACATCTCCCAGCAACACTTCAGGATTCAGAAAAATTATTATATTCAATTCATTATTTTTGCAGAAGTGGTAGCCTGCACACTAAAGGAACGATCTTCAAATGGACCCCTTTAGGTAGCTTTTTCCATTTGCTTTTGATTATCAATCAAATTTGATGATTGATTCAATTCAAGCTTCATCATTTTTTTCTTTTGTTATTCTGAATTTACAAAGTCACGTTTCACTTGGGACAAGATCATGGAATACACGAACGTCCCTCCACTACTTCGTGACAAAGTCAGAACTCTTCTTTGATTAATCCACATTAAGCTGTAAAAAATTTTGATGAGAATCTTGAGTGAAAACTAGTCAATGGTTAAAAAGTATCAACCACATCACAAAACAGAATGAATGCATGAATGCAGTATGCCTAAGATCCTAAAAATGCACATGCATGAAAAGATAAATATTAGATATGATATGTTAAATATTCTAATCAGCTTATTAATATCGCAAATAGGAAATAAATCACATAAATAAAGATTACTTCATGTCCAAGAAAGGAAAAATATATTAAATAAAATCTTTTTCAAAATAGAATGATTTTAAGGAATAAAATATTCCTTTCAAAGTTCGTACGAGAGAGATACGCACCAAATACTCAGCTTCTTAAGCTTCAATTTAGACTTTGACTTCTGCATATTATTTGTAGATCATTGGATCTTATCTTTGTAACACATGTTAAATCGTTCTATTTGGATAAGTGAGCTACAAGATATGGACCATTTACCAAAACTGCTCAGCGGCTACTGGTTTCTGTTTTCTGCTCATCTGGTTCAGCTCCAGTATCATCTTTCGTTAGCAGTTTCATCAAGATAACATCCGATTTAGTCCTAATGGTCTGAAATATGACTTGAAGCTTTTTAAGTTGGTGGTCTATTATTTTTGGCCGCTGGTCATTTGGATTATCCAGCTATGAGATATCATCAAAAAAAATTCAATTTGCCACAAACTAAGTGTGCTGGAATTTTGTTTCACAAGCTTATCACTTTCAAAATGATGTATGACCTACACACTTAAGTAAATATGTTAGAAACACAATAACAAGTTTTGTTATCATCAAAATCAAGATTTTTTGTGTTTCACAACCCAACATATTGCATATGTTAAATTCATAATTATTAGAAAAACAAATCCCTCTGGAAAATAAAAAAATTTATAATATTTAATAGAATATTAGATTTTTTGCAACAAATAAAAAAAAACAAAAACAAAACGTTTTCTTCATTTTTTTTTTCCAGATTTTAGAACTTAATGTGCAGAAAAAAAAATCATCCACCAAAAAAAATGATTCATCATAATATATGATTTTTCTTCAAATATGTTTACAAAATGAAAATAAATAAATAGTTAAAAGAAGTATGAAAAAAACTTCTATTAAAAAATTTCCACACTCAAATCTATATGCATTTTCAAAAATAAATGTTAAAAAGAATCTAAAAATATATATTTTTTCTTGATTTTTTAAAATTCAAAATGTCGTGGTGATTTTTTGGTACGTTAAATATTTGTATATTGAATTTATTATTATTATTCTGTATTTTAAATCAAAACTTTGTACAAATATTTCTCAAATAAATATATTATTATTTGATGAATGAGCAATCATTTCCATGTAGTATT
Source organism: Henckelia pumila (assembly GCF_033568475.1). Taxonomy (NCBI): domain Eukaryota; kingdom Viridiplantae; phylum Streptophyta; class Magnoliopsida; order Lamiales; family Gesneriaceae; genus Henckelia; species Henckelia pumila. The sequence continues at coordinate 142,380,035 of NC_133123.1, read as the reverse complement.
TATTTGAAGAACTCCATGTTTTATAATGGTCAACGGTATCCATAGTTACGAATCACAATGATCTAAAAATGTCGAATCCGAATAATATTCTTAAAATTTCACAGTAACTCGATTCAGCTGCCGATAGTCAATGCACAACCGCATAGACCCATCCTTCTTCTTCACGAAGAGAACAGAAGCTCCCCAAGGAGATACACTAGGACGAATGTACCCCTTGTTCAAAAGATCCTGTAGCTGATTCTTCAACTCACGCATCTCTGACGGAGCCAGACGATACGGTGCTCGAGAAATAGGAGAAGTACCCGGCATCAACTTTATGTCAAACTCGACTTCCCTAACAGGAGAAAAACCCGGAATCTCATCAGGAAATACATCTGGAAATTCATCCACGACCGGAATGCTCTCTATCCCAATGCTCTCAGCGGACAAATCAACTGCATAGATAAGGTAGCCTTCCCCGCCAGACTCTAGAGCTCGACAGGCTCTCAAAGCTGATACCAAAGGCATCGGGGGTCGCGCTCCCTCACCATAGAAAAACCAGCTATCACTCCCCTCCGGATAAAAGCGTACTAATCTCTGATAGCAGTCCACTGAAGCTCGATAGGTAGTCAACACATCTATTCCCAGAATGCAATCAAAGTCGTCCATCGCAAGAACCGTGAGATTCGCTAACAGAATGTTCCCCTCGAACTCTAAAGGGCAACCCATCACTAGACGCTTAGCCAAAGCAGATTGGCCCGTCGGAGTAGAAACAGATATCACTACGTCTAGTGCAATGCATGGTAACTTATGCCTCTTAACAAAACGTGCAGAAATGAAGGAATGAGATGCACCAGTGTCAATAAGTACAAGAGCAGGTATACCATAAAGCAGAAATGTACCTGCGATGACTTTCTCATTATCCTCCACTGCCCGATCATGTCTCAGGGCAAACACCTGGCCAGAAGCTCGTGGCCTCAAATGAGAATTCCCAGCAGGCTATCCCTGCGACCTCTGCTGAACGGTGGCCTGAGAACCAGATCCTAAACCAGAACCAGAACCACCTCCCCCAGATAGTGGACAATCCCTCCGGATATGACCAGTCTCTCCACAATGGAAACAAGCTCCAGAAGCTCTACGACACTTGTCGGATGGATGGTTCTTTCCACAGTGATCACACTTGTCCTTCTTTCCAAAACGGACAACACCAGCAGAGCCAGAGGAAGAAGTAGATCCAGACTTCTTGAAAGATTGGGCACGGGGACCCAAAGAACTAGCAGGTCTCGACTGAGAGAAAGACCTGTTTCGTAGAATGCTGTCCTCCGCCTGGTGACAACGGCTCACCAAACCCTCGTAGGACATGTCGTCACCAACCGCCACACGGTCATGGATCTCAGGGTTAAGGCCCTGAAGGAACAGATTATACTTCATCTCGGAGCTGTCGGCAATCTCGGGGCAATAGGATAGCAGATCAAAGAACTTCTGCTGATACTCATCAAAGACATGGCTCCCTATCGTAGACTCAGTAGCTCGCCCGCCTTCGACTGACGGAGTGCAGGAGGAAAATACAGCTTCTGAAAAGCTGTGCAGAACTCGACCTAGGTGGCCACTCCTCTCGCCGCAACAAAAGGTGGAGAAGTAAACCTCCACCACCTGCGCACACGTCCATCCAGAAGATAACCAAGGGTCTCCATCTTCTGATCCTCGGTGCATTGGAAAGTCTGAAAATTCGTCTCCATGCGGTCTAACCAGTTCTCCGCATCCTCCGGAAACTCACCTCCAACCAAGGGCATAGGCCCCATCTGCAAGAATCGACGTACACTGAAACGGTCCTCATCTCGATGACGATGACGGCATTCCTGACGAGGCTCCCAGTCGGCATCACCCCAACGCCCACCAATACTGCCATGAGAACTCTGGTCGTCACGATCTGCCATCTACAAAATTAACCTAGCAGTTATCTTATGTAGAATCTAAATCCCAAGAATAATTTGCATGCTCTGATACCATAAATGTAGTGACCCTTACCTGGATCACCTACTAAACAGAACTTAGGCATGCAATTAACTTAATTAAACGGATATCAGAATAAACTGCGGAAACCATAAACATTATACAATCTCAAGGAAAGGAATCTGTAAATATCCAAAAAAATAATACAGCCCAATCGAATAGTTGTATCAATCCAATAACAACAGAATAAAACCTAGGCGAAGCTCCAGCTAGCCTACCACTGCCTAGCCCCTCTTGGATCCACCCGCCTCGTCCAATCGCAAACCTGCCCCATGGAATAGGGTGTCCAGAAACACAGAGTACGAGACGTGAGCATAAAACGCTCAGTACGAGAGTATGAGTATACATGCATGCAAAGTGAACTCCCTATAAACTCGAGGTCAAGGATCAGATAACAGAGACAGACCGGGCCCTGGTATGTAGCACGCTGTGACCTCACTTCAGGAGGTGGCTCCCATACCATAATACCAGTGGATATGCCGGACCCAAATCGATGGAAGTCCAACCACTAACAGGATAGGGAAAAACCCTACTAACAGACATCTCGAAGGAGATAGCTCAGTATGCAAATGAATGCAGCATAAATCAATGACATATAAACCATGCAGTCACATAATACATGCATACTCAGTCAGGATATCTCGAACAATACTTTCGTACCTCAAATCAGTGCAAGCTCTATCAACTCTAGGTCCACGCCTATAGTCTGCTCTACACTGCCAAATGATACTACCATCATTAAAGTGCTCTAAAAGCCTTAACTAAGCTATTGCATACTCCTAAATATTTATAGGAAGCAAAAGCTATACCTTCGTCCGTCGTTAGCCCTTTGATGTCGATGCCACTAGAACTTGGGCACAACTCTGCTATGACTTCCGAACGCCTCGACGACTCCCGGGTCAAGCCTAGGAAGGCTAAAACAACTCGAATACGACTAGAGTAGAGAGAAAATCCGGAATTGGCAATTTAAAATGAATTCTCGGCCTTCTATTTATAGACAATGATCGGAGCCTCTGATCCTCGATCGGAACTTCCGAACCTCGATCGGAACGTCCGATCCTACCATCGGAGCTTTCGAAGATCCTGATCTGCCACGTGTCAAAATATCACTTGTTGACTTCGGATAGGGGTGATCGGAGCTTCCGGATCGCTCATCGGAGCTTCCGATCCTGATCGGAGCTTCCGATCGTGCCTTCAGAGCTTCCGATCCATCCGATACCCAATTTCTTTAATTAGCATTAATCCTTTAATTACTCAATTAGGGTACGGGCTACTACATTTCTAGTGCAATCAATCAGAGGGTTTTAGTTTTTTGTTCGTGGACCTAATTTCGGAGATTGATCGAGCAAGTCATCAGTTCCTGGGATTTACAACAAGAGCAGATTTAATCTGTTGGAGTCCATAATGAAGCCATAGCTTGAAGAGGTAAAATATTAATTGTTATTATTATTTTACTTGCATAATTTATTCGTTAGGATTTGATACCCATGATATGGAATCGTTCCATATAAAAATTTTTAAACTTCAGCTGCACCGGGTATCAGATCTATGATCTGAAAACGTGTTTCAACAGTGGCGTCAGAGACAGGTTGCTCTTAGATGAAACGATTAAATTAATCGATTGTATAAAATTTTTAAGCCTCGGGTTTTACAAACGAAAACAAAAATTTTTAAAATTAAATTTGATGGGCAAACCGGGCAGCGAGCCCATGCCCCACATGGGGGCGGGGCTGCCCGGGAACGTCCCGGGAAGCCCGAAAAAATTAAATTTGATTTTTAATTAGAATTTTAATTTTTTTTGAAATTTTATTTTTTGGTCCGATCGAAAATTGTTTTTGATTGGTCCACGAGACATCGGGTGAAATTGTTTGAGTCTGAAATTTTAAAATTGATTTTTGGATAAATTTGAATTTTTGGAAAATTTATAAATTTTATCCGTTAAATTAGATTTTATAAAATTAATTAGTTTGGTACAATTGATGATAAGATACGATCTTATGTATATATTAGATAAAATTTGATTTTATCTTTTAATTATGTTGTCATTGCATGTTATCCAATGATTTAATTATTAAATTAAATATTAGATATAGGATGATCGATTTCCATAACCAATTTTATAGGTGTATGTTAGAAAATTTACATTTGGTTTTTATTATTGTTATTGGGTTTTATTAATGGGCTTGGTTTATGGCCCAATTTGATTTGTCATTTGTAATAAAAAGTGGGTCTGGTTTATGGCCCGTTCCCACCCTTAAATATGTATCCCCTACTTGTCATCGAAATTTATTGTAAATTTATTAGACTTAGTGGGAGATAAAGATTTGAAGACAAAGGTGGGCCCAGCAGACAATAAAGACCGAAGAAATGTAAATTGGAAGCTCAATGTAATATGATTGCATTGCATACTTGCATATCACCTAGGATTGGACTTAGACTCGTGATTGGCAACCACGGGTCGATTAGTTTTGGGGTCGATCATCCTAAATATAATATATGATATTATTGTTGTATGCATGTTTAGACTAAATTGCATGAATCCCGCAAGCATACAAATATGATATGATGAGACAATTTTTCAAAATTAAAAATCCCTCATTTTAAATATGATTTAAAATTAATATCAAGATAAACAAAAGGGAATTTAAATATTGTTTAAATGTTCCTACCTTCCATCAACGATCAATGTATGAGATGCTACCCGCGGGCACGGTCCGGATCATATTATTGGGGGGGGGGGGGGGGGGGGGGGCCGTTCGTCGGAAAGCTGTACATTGGATCGACACATGTTGTAAGTTGGATGAAACTCCAATGGGATTGGCTCATATTATTGGGGATCCACATGGCGACCGTCCATCACAACTTAATATTGATGGGTCATCTTGACATGTCACAATAAACGGTGTCATATTATTGGGCCCTTATTGGACATGAGGTAAAAACATGGGGGTTGCTTTGGAAGCAATTGGGTTCTACCTTTTGAAAATTATGGTTGGCTGATATTATTCGAAACTATGATTTGTCAATTGGACTCCATGTTCCCAATAAGGAAATCGGTTTCTCGTTTTTACTAGAGGGTAGTGAAATCGTTAAAATAGTGGGAGTGAAATTCATAAAATTAAATCTCTCCATATTTTATGTTTTAGTAAATTAATTAAGCAATCACTGATTATTGTCTGTTTCTTTTCAGTATTTCATTACAATGAATTCACGCAATCCACTATTCTCAATTCTCGAACAAAACAAACTGACTGGCGCAAACTATACGGAATGGTTCCGTAAGTTAAGGATTGTTCTTAGTTCGGAAAAGGTTTTCTACGTGTTAGAAAAGCCTCCTCCGAAAGAAGCCCCGGCTGATGTGAGTGCGGAAGAATTGGCCAAACTTGACAAATGGTGGGACCATGATATCAAGGCCAAATGTTACATGCAGGCTTCGATGCCTGATAAACTTCAGAGGCGATTTGAGAATGCAGTGAATGCTGCTGACATTCACGATACTCTCAAGGAAATTTTTGGAGCTCAGTCAAGATCGGAGAGGTATGTCACCGTCAAAGAGCTCATGACATGCCGCATGCGAGATGGGACTTCGGTCCGTGAGCATGGGGTACACATGATTGGGCTCATTAAAAAGTTGGTAACAATCAATTTGACATTGGAACATGAACTCAACGCGGACTTGTTACTTCTTTCTCTTCCTTCGTCGTTTGACGGCTTTGTGATGAACTTCAATATGAACAAGATAGAGGTCACCCTTGAAGAGATGATCAATATGCTTGTAACTTATGAGGCCACATTAAAGAAGGATAAACTGGTACTCTTGGTTGGTTCCTCTTCTAACTCTAAGAAAGGGCCAAGTGGAAAGGGTAAGAAACGTTCTGCCCCACCCAAGAAAATTGTACCAAAGAAGAAGATCAAAACAAAGGCTTCAAACGTGAACGGATCTGAAGACGTTTGTCATCACTGCAAGAAACCCGGTCATTGGAAACGTAACTGCAAAGTATATCTCGAGCAGTTGCGAACTGCAAAGGGTATGTTTTACATTGAAATAAATGTTTCACTTAATACTACTTCTTGGGTATTGGATACCGGATGTGGATCTCACATTTACAATGATTTGCAAGTGATGACAAGAAGTTGTAAGCTTAGGATGGGTGAGACCCAGCTAAGGCTCGGAAATGGTTCTAGAGTTGAAGCCAAAGCTGTGGGAGACGTTTATTTAGTTTTGCAGAACAATTTTAAGTTACTTTTGAGAGATGTTTTATTTGTGCCAGATTTGGTTAAAAACATTATTTCTGTTTCTATGCTTGATAGAGATGGTTTTTCTTGCAATTTTGTGAATGGGATTTGCAATATTTACAAGAATGAATGTTTGATTGGATGTGAACAACTTGAAAATGATCTATATAACTTAAAATTAAAATACGTACCAATTAATTATGTTGATAAACCGGCAACAACAAATAAAAGAAAAAATGATAGTCAAAACCCGGCAAACCTTTGGCATGCTAGGCTAGGTCATATTTTTTCAAGGAGGATGAACAAGCTAGTGGGAGAGGGCATGTTTGATATGTCTGATATTAACTCTCTACCTACTTGTGAGTCCTGCCTAAAAGGAAAAATGACTAAATCTCTTTTCAAAAGAAAACCTGAGCGTAGTCAAAATCTGTTGGATTTGATCCATACAGATGTTTGCAGTCCATTTAGTATTGGTACTAAATTTGGTCACACCTACTTCATTACCTTTACTGATGATTATTCTAGGTATGGGTATTTATATTTGACGAAATATAAGTCTGAATCATTTGAAAAGTTCAAAGAATTCAAGGCTGAAGTAGAAAATAAACTAGGTAAAAGTATTAAAGCACTTTGATCGGATCGAGGTGGAGAATATTTAAGTACCGAGTTTTTGGACTATCTAAAAGAGAATGGGATTCTCTCTCAGTGGACTCCTCCTATGACACCTCAGCTTAATGGTGTTTTGGAGCGTCGCAATCGAAATTTGTTGGACATGGTTCGATCCATGATGAGTTTCACTGAGCTCCCATCTTCATTTTGGGGCTATGCGCTTGAAACGGCGGTATTGTTGTTGAACAATGTCCATACTAAAGCAGTGGATAAAACTCCATACGAGTTATGGAATGGAAAAGCTCCTAAGTATTCGTACTTAAGGATTTGGGGATGTCCTGCTTACGTGAATTGGACAGTGGGAGATAAGTTGGATAGTCGATCCACCTTATGTTATTTTGTAGGGTATCAGAAGAATTCAATCGGATATTATTTCTATCATCCTACTGAAACAAAAGTGTTTGTTTCGAGGAATGCCACCTTCATGGAGAAGGGGTTCTTACTTGATAAGAAAGACAAGATGATGGAACTCAAAAAAATTCGAAAAGAACCCGAGATACAAAATAACGATCCCACACCTCAGGAACCATTAAACGACACGCCTCTTTCTAGAAGATCCGAGAGGACTTCTAGACCTCCTATTCGATATGGTCTACTTCTTGAAGGGGATCAAAATGAACCCGACATTGGATGTGATCCAAGAAACTTCAAGGAAGCAATTTTTGATGCGGATTCGAATTTATGGCTTGAAGCTATGCAGTCGGAAATAGACTCGATGCATACAAACCAAGTTTGGTCTTTAGTAGATCCTCCCGATGGAATTGTTCCAATAGGGTGTAAATGGATCTACAAGAGAAAACTTGGGCCTGATGGTAAGGTACTGACCTACAAGGCACGATTGGTCGCAAAAGGTTATACTCAAAGACAAGGAGTTGACTATGATGAAACCTTTTCACCAGTCGCAATGTTCAAGTCCATAAGAATTCTTATTGCCATAGCAGCTTGGTATGACTATGAGATATGACAAATGGATGTGAAGACTGCATTTATTAATGGAAACATTAAAGAAAAAATCTATATGATGCAGCCCGAGGGATTCACATCCATGGGAAGCGAGCATAAGGTATGCAAGCTTCAGAGATCAATTTATGGTCTCAAACAGGCATCAAGAAGTTGGAACCAGAAATTTGATGAAACAATAAAGGATTTTGGTTTCATCAAGAACCCGAAAGAACCATGCGTGTACAAGAAAATAATTAAGGATGCTGTGACATTCTTAGTACTTTATGTTGATGACATCCTACTCATTGGGAATGATGTAGGGATATTGCAGTCAACAAAGATATGGTTATCAGGTAGATTCTCGATGAAGGATTTGAGTGAGGCGTCCTATATTCTAGGAATACAGATCTATAGAGATAGATCTAAGAGAATGATAGGACTCACTCAAGCAACCTACATCGACACCATATTGAAAAGGTTTTCTATGGATGAGTCCAAGAGAGGACATCTACCTATGTGTCATGGAGTTTTTCTATCCAAGTCTATGTCTCCCAAGACTGACGAAGAGATAGAGAAAATGACACACATATCATATGCATCAGCCATAGGTAGTATCATGTATGGGATGATATCTACCAGACCGGATGTAGCCTTTGCTCTGAGTGTCATGAGCAGATATCAGGCCAATCCCGGTCAAATGCATTGGAAAGCTGTGAAGGATATTCTAAAGTACTTGAGAAGGACTAAGAATATATTCATGGTTTATGGAGGAAGAGAATTGAAATTGGAAGGCTATACCGACTCTAGCTTCCAAAGTGACGTGGATGACTTGAAGTCAACCTCTGGATTTGTATTCATGCTCAATGGCGGTGCTGTCTCTTGGAAGAGTTCCAAGCAGGACACCACATCGGATTCCACCACTGAGGCAGAATACATTGTTGGAGAACGCGGCGATCAGATCAATCAGGAGTGATACCCGGTGCAGCGGAAGTTTAAAATTTTATATGGAACGATTCCATATTGGGTATCAACCTTACGATTAAATTGTGTGTGTGTAAAAATTAAATAACGATTATAAATTTTTACCTTTAATCTCGAATCGAGATTTTTGGACACCAACAGATTTCTCTGCTCTTGTTGTATATCCCTGGAACTGATGGACGAACTGTTCTTCAATCAGGTCCACGAACGGATATTTAATCCCTCTGATAGATTGCACTAGAAAATCTATCAGAAGTTTCTACGAAGAGATTAACGAATTTGATCCGTTAAACCAGACTGCAATTCAAAATTCACAGACTGGATTTTCGAGCAGAGGGGAGAAGGGGGGCGGCCACTACTGAGAGAAAATAACTAGGTTTTTCGAAAATTGTGACCTGTTGTGTGTAATTTTTGTACTGCAATAACTTATTTATAATGTAGGCCACTAACAGCTTAGGATCCATTAGTCAAAAGTTCAAGCCCGATAAGCAAAGCCCGCATGTTCAGAAATTAATATAAAATTTATCGTGACTCTGATTGATAAACCGATTTCACCAATGTGCACAGAAACCATTTCTGCACCTTTTAAAGTCAAGATAAATTTTTCTGAATCCGAATTCAGTGGTTTCCAAAAATGTCCATCCCTATGTCATTTTAGGAAATCTTACTCCTTTACTCATAATTAAGAAGTCCAACTTCTTTGTTCATTAAATTTAACTATCTCAACGGGGATTAAAAATCCATTACACTGTGTGACCCTCAATGGTTCAGGGATACAGCTAGCCGTGGGCTCACAACTCCTTGTGACTCGGAACAACAATTTCCGACTTGCCCATCGAATCATGGTAAGAGCGCCTAGCAACATCGCCCCATGATTCCCTAGGTATCACTGATAGTGCCTACAAGAACCAATAGATTTTGGTTAGCGTACAGTACGGTCCCTTCATCCATATATCCCGATCGAATCAACAACCATTGGTATATCGAGAGTCGTTCGAGATTCGATAACTATGCAATACATCTTGAAGATCAAATAGTGACATCGCATGTGTTACTAAGAAACCATTTCTTAAAACACATCATGTACTCTGGCCAGAGATTCGTCACACTAATATCTCCTCAGATCGCATAGGATATCCACACTCGCAAGTATGTGGTGAATCCTTGACAACAAAGCATCGACTCCTATATGTGTCGTAACTGTACCCAATCCCGACACCTGATGACCCCAATAGAGTCGGTAAAAGATTCAAAGCACAGTACTAGCATATAGAGTCTCAATGATGTTTCAAGTAGTAAGGACTAATGGTGTACAACCAAAACCGCGGACTTTATCCACTCGATAAGTGATAACCACTTGGAAAGTCCGGATAGGGTAGTTCGATCATTCATCATATGAATATCCATTTGCATGCTTCGAACATCTCTATGTTCCTTACCAATGAAACGTGGTACTCTGCATCACAAATGCTAGTCTCAAACTCGAGCGATCCTTATCCTTATTATCGGACGGCTCAATCGACTAGGAACAGTTTAGAATATACAGTGACTATAAGATGTGTTTCATGATAGACATCTCCATGTTCTACCACATCTTACATACACTATAGTATATTCAAGGTCTTTATCAAAACAACAATAGTATATCACAATATAACAATATGAAGAAAGATAAAGTCATTGCCATTAATAAAAGTGTAAATTATATTAAACAAAATATTGTTTATACAAAGAGTCATCAAAGCCCTTAGCCACAAGTTGGCTCACTGGGCACCCACTCTTTCAATCTCCCACTTGCCCTATAGCCAACTAGTCATACTACGTAGACCCATTGCTTCGCGATGTTTGTCAAATAATGGTCCTGGCAAGGGCTTAGTAAGTGGATCAGCGATATTGTCTGCAGAGGCCACTCTTTCGACAGTGATGTCTCCTCTTTCCACAATCTCCCGGATGATATGGTATTTCCTCAGTACGTGTTTGGATCTTTGATGAGACCTTGGTTCCTTTGCCTGAGCAACGGCACCCGTGTTGTCACAGTACACCGGGACTGGACCAACAACTTCTGGAATGACGCCCAACTCTTGGACGAAATTCCTCATCCAAACGGCCTATTTAGCAGCAGCTGATGCTGCAATGTATTCTGCCTCAGTGGTGGAATCCGATGTGGTGTCCTGCTTGGAACTCTTCCAAGAGACAGCACCGCCATTGAGCATGAACACAAATCCAGAGGTTGACTTCGAGTCATCCACGTCACTTTGGAAGCTAGAGTCGGTATAGCCTTCCAATTTTAGTTCTCTTCCTCCATATACCATGAACATATTCTTAGTCCTTCGTAAGTACTTAAGAATGTTCTTCACGGCTTTCCAATGCATTTGACCGGGATTAGCTTGATATCTGCTCGTGACACTCAGAGCAAATGCTACATCCGGTCTGGTAGATATCATCCCATACATGATACTACCTATGGCTTACGCATATGGTACATGTGTCATTTTCTCTATCTCTTCATCCGTCTTGGGACACATAGACTTGGATAGAGAAACTCCATGACACATGGGTAGTGAAGTCCTCTCTTGGACCCATCCATTGAAAACCGTTTCAATATGGTGTCGATGTAGGTTGATTGAGTGAGTCCTATCATTTTCTTAGATCTATATCTATAGATCTGTATCCCTAGAATATAGGATGCCTCACCCAAATCCTTCATCGAGAATCTACCTGATAACCATATCTTTGTTGACTGCAACATCCCTACGTCATTCCCAATGAGTAGGATGTCATCAACATAAAGTACTAAGAATGTCACAGCATCCTTAACTACTTTCTTGTACACGCATGGTTCCTCCGGGTTCTTGATGAAACCAAAATCCTTTATTGTTTCATCAAATTTCTGGTTCCAACTTCTTGATGCTTGTTTTAGACCATAAATTGATCTCTGAAGCTTGCATACCTTATGCTCGCTTCCCATGGATGTGTACCCCTCAGGCTGCTTCATATAGATTTCTTCCTTAATGTCTCCATTAAGAAAAGCAGTCTTCACATCCATTTGCCATATCTCATAGTCATACCACGCAGCTATGGCAATAAGGATTCTTATGGACTTGAACATTGCAACTGGTGAAAAGGTTTCATCATAGTCAACTCCTTGTCTTTGAGTATAACCTTTCGCCACCAATCGTGCCTTGTAGGTCAATACCTTACCATCAGGCCCAAGCTTTCTCTTGTAAATCCATTTACACCCTATTAGAACAATTCCATCGGGAGGATCTACTAAAGACCAAACTTGGTTTGTATGCATCGAATCTATTTCCGACTGCATAGCTTCAAGCCATAAATTTGAATCCGCATCAGAAATTGCTTCCTTGAAGTTTCTTGGATCACATCCAACATCGGGTTCACCTTGATCCCCTTCAAGAAGAAGACCATATCGAATAGGAGGTCTAGAAGTCCTCTCGGATCTTCTAGGTACAGGCGTGTCTATCAATGGTTCCTGAGGTGTAGGATCGTTATTTTGTATTTCGGGTTCTTCTCGAATTTCTTCGAGTTCCATCATCTCGCCTTTCTTATCCAATAAGAACTCCTTCTCCAAGAAGGTGGCATTCCTTGAAACAAACACCTTTGTTTCAGCAGGATAATAGAAATAATATCCGATTGAATTCTTCGGATACCCTACAAAATAACATAAGCTGGATCGACTATCCAACTTATCTCCCACTGTCCGCTTCACGTAAGCAGGACATCCCCAAATCCTTAAGTACGAATACTTAGGAGCTTTGCCATTCCATAACTCGTATGGTGTTTTGTCCACTGCTTTAGTGTGGACATTGTTCAACAACAATACCGCCGTTTCAAGCACATAGCCCCAAAACGAAGGTGGAAGCTCAGTGAAGCTCATCATGGACCGAACCATGTCCAAAAAAGTTCGATTACGACGCTCCGATACACCATTAAGCTGTGGTGTCATAGGAGGAGTCCACTGAGAGAGAATCCAATTCTCTTTCAGATAGTCCAAAAACTCGGTGTTTAAGTATTCTCCACCTCGATCCGATCGAAGTGCTTTAATACTTTTACCTAGCTTGTTTTCTACTTCAGCCTTGATTTCTTTGAACTTTTCAAATGCTTCAGACTTATATTTCATTAAATATAAATACCCATACCTAGAATAATTATCAGTAAAGGTAATGAAGTAGGTGTGGCCATATTGAGTACCAACTCTAAATGGACCACAAACATCTGTATGGATCAAATCCAACAGATTTTGACTACGCTCAGGTTTCCCCTTAAAAGGAGATTTAGTCATTTTTCCTTTTAGGCAGGATTCACAAGTAGGTAGAGAGTTAATATCAGACATATCAAACATGCCCTCTCCCACTAGCTTGTTCATCCTCCTTGAGGAAATATGACCTAGCCTAGCGTGCCAAAGGTTTGCCGGGTTTTGGCTATCGATTTTTCTTTTATTTGTTGTTGCCGGTTTATCAACATAATTTATTGGAACGTCTTTTAGTTTTAAATTGTATAGATCGTTTTCAAGTTGTCCATTTCCAATCAAACATTCATTCTTGTAAATATTGAAATCCCATTCACAAAATTGCAAGAATAACCATCTCTATCAAGCATAGAAACAGAAATAATGTTTTTTATCAAATCCGGAACAAATAAAATATCTCTTAAAAGTAACTTAAAACCATTCTGCAAAAATAAATAAACATCTCCCACAGCTTTAGCTTCAACTCTGGAACCATTTCCGAGCCTCAGCTGGGTCTCACCCATTCTAAGCCTGCGACTTCTTGTCATCACCTGCAAATTATTGCAAATGTGAGATCCACATCCGGTATCCAATACCCAAGAAGTAGTATTAAGTGAAACATTTATTTCAATATAGAACATACCCTTCGCAGTTCGCAACTGCTCTAGATATTCCTTGCAGTTACGCTTCCAATGACCGGGCTTCTTGCAGTAATGGCAAACATCCTTGGATTTTTCCATGTTTGAAGCCTTTGTCTTGTACTTCTTCTCTGGTTCGATTTTCTTGGGTGGGGCAGAACGTTTCTTACCCTTTGTACTTGGCCCCTTCTTAGCAGAAGAAGAGGAGCCCACCAAGAAAGCCGGTTTATCCTTCTTTAATGTGGATTCATATGTCACAAGCATATTGACCATCTCTTCAAGGGAGGCCTCTATCTTATTCATATTGAAATTCACCACAAATCCGTCAAACGAAGAAGGAAGAGACAGAAGTAGTAAGTCCACGTTGAGTTCATGCTCCAACACCAAATCAAGGGTTACCAACTTCTGTATGAGCCAAATCACTCGTACCCCATGATCACGGACCAAAGTCCCTTCACGCATGCGACACGTCATTAGCTCCTTTACAGTAGCGAACCTTTCAGCCCTCGATTGAGCCCCAAAAAGTTCCTTGAGTTGTACGTGAATGTCAGCAGCATTCACGGTGTCCTCAAATCACCTCTGGAGTTCATCAGACATCGAGGCTTGCATATAGCATTTGGCCTTGATATCATGGTCACACCATGTATCAAGTTTGGCTAACTCTTCCGGACTTACGTCAGCTGGTGCTTCCTTCGGAGGAGATTTTTCTAACACGTAGAGCATCTTCTCCAAAGTCAAGACAATCTTCAACTTACGGAACCATTCCGTATAGTTTGCGCCAGTCAACTTATTTTGTTCGAGGATCGAGAAAAATGGATTACGCGAATTCATCTTTATGAAATACTGAAAAGAAACAGACAAATATCAGTGATTGTTTAAGTAATTTACTAAGACATAAAATAGGCAAAATTTATTTTATGAATCTCACTCCCACTATTTTAACGATTTCACTACCCTCTAGTGAAAACGGAAAACTGTTTTCCTTAGTGAGAACATGGAGTCCAATTGACAAACTATGGTCCCGAATAATATCAGCCAACCATAATTTTCAAAAGGTAGAGCCCAATTGCTTCCAAAGCAACCTCCACGTATTTACCTCATGTCCAATAAGGGCCCAATAATATGACGCCGTTTATTGTGACATGTCAAGATGACCCATCAATATTAAGTTGTGATGGACGGTCGCCATGTGGATCCCCCAATAATATGAGCCGATCCCATGGGAGTTCCACCCAACTTACAACATGTGTCGATCCAATGTACAGCTTTCCGACGAACGGGCCCCCCAATAATATGAGCCGGACCGTATCCGCGGGTAGCATCTCATACATTGATCGTTGATGGAAGGTAGGAACATTTAAACAAATTTAAATTTCCTTTATTTATCTTGATATAAATTTTAAATCATATTTAAAATGAGGGATTTTAATTATGAAAATTTGTCTCATCATTTTTAAAATTTTGTATGCTTGTCGGATTCACACAATTTGGTCTAAAACATGCATACAACAATAATATCACATATTATATAGGATGATCGATTCCATTTCTAATCGACCCGTGGTTGCCAATCACGAGTCTTAGTCCAATCCTAGGTAATATGCAGTATGCAATGCAATCCTATTACATTTTGCTTCCAATTTACATTTCTTCTGTCTTTATTGTCTGCTGGGCCCACCTCCATCTTCAAATCTTGATCTCCCACTAAATCTAATGTATTTACAATAAATAACAATGACAAGTAGGGGATACATTTTTAAGGGGTGGGAACGGGCCATAAACCAAGCCCACTTTTTATTACATATGACAATTCATATTGGGCCATAAACCAGGCCCATTAATAAATCCAACAATAAAAACAAATGTAAATTCCTAACATACACCTACAAAATTGGTTATGGCAATCGATCATCCTTATCCAATAACATTTAATTCAAAATTAATTTATTGGATAACATGCAATGACAATTTAAATTTAAAAGGATAAAATCATATTTCATATATAAAATCTTATTTTACATACAAAATCATATTTTATCTTTTTATCAAATAAAATCATATTTTATCTATAAAATCCAATTTTATACATAAAATCATATTTTACTCAATATATCCATAAGATCATATCTTATCATCAATTGTACCAAAAATAATTAATTTCAAAATTCAATTTAACGGATAAAATATTTAAATTTATCCAAAAATCAATTTTAAAATTTTCGGACTCGAACAATTCGATCCGACGCCTCGTGGACCAATCAAAAACAATTTTCGATTGGACCAAAAATAGAATTTTAACATATTAAAATTTAATTTAAAAATTAAAAATTAATTTTTCCCGCGGGCCGCCCGGGACATTCCCGGGCTGCCCGCGCCCTAATGGGGTCGGGCCGGGCAGCCCGGCTGCCCCGGCGCTGCCCTACGCAGCGCCCAGTGCTGCGCAGGGCAGCGCCCAGTGCTGCGCAAGGCAGCGCCGTGCGCTGCCCGGGGCAGCGACCATCGCTGCCCCCACCCCCGGGTTTTTGCCCGAAATTTTTTTTTTTTTATTTTTAAAATATTTATTTTTTTTCAAAAACCGAGGCTTAAAAATTTTTGTACAATCGATTAATTTAATCGCTTGATCTGAGCAACCTGGCTCTGATACCACTGTTGGAGAACGCGGCGATCAGATCAATCAGGATAGATACCCGGTGCAGCGGAAGTTTAAAATTTTATATGGAACGATTCCATATTGGGTATCAACCTTACGATTAAATTGTGTGTGTGTAAAAATTAAATAACGATTATAAATTTTTACCTTTAATCTCGAATCGAGATTTTTGGACACCAACAGATTTCTCTGCTCTTGTTGTATATCCCTGGAACTGATGGACGAACTGTTCTTCAATCAGGTCCACGAACGGATATTTAATCCCTCTGATAGATTGCACTAGAAAATCTATCAGAAGTTTCTACGAAGAGATTAACGAATTTGATCCGTTAAACCAGACTTCAATTCAAAATTCATAGACTGGATTTTCGAGCAGAGGGGAGAAGGGGGCGGCCACTACTGAGAGAAAATAACTAGGTTTTTCGAAAATTGTGACCTGTTGTGTGTAATTTCTGTACTGCAATAACTTATTTATAATGTAGGCCACTAACAGCTTAGGGCCCATTAGTCATAAGTTCAAGCCCGACAAGCAAAGCCCGCATGTTCAGAAATTAATATAAAATTCATCGTGACTCTGATTGATAAACCGATTTCACCAATGTGCACAGAAACCATTTCTGCACCTTTTAAAGTCAAGATAAATTTTTCTGAATCCGAATTCAGTGGTTTCCAAAATAGTCCATCCCTATGTCATTTTAGGAAATCTTACTCCTCTACTCATAATTAAGAAGTCCAACTTCTTTGTTCATTAAATTTAACTATCTCAATGGGGATTAAAAATCCATTACACTGTGTGACCCTCAATGGTTCAGGGATACAGCTAGCCGTGGGCTCACAACTCCTTGTGACTCGGAACAACAATTTCCGACTTGCCCATCGAATCATGGTAAGAGCGCCTAGCAACATCGCCCCATGATTCCCTAGGTATCACTGATAGTGCCTACAAGAACCAATAGATTTTGGTTAGCGTACAGTACGGTCCCTTCATCCATATATCCCGATCGAATCAACAACCATTGGTATATCGAGAGTCGTTCGAGATTCGATAACTATGCAATACATCTTGAAGATCAAATAGTGACATCGCATGTGTTACTAAGAAACCATTTCTTAAAACACATCATGTACTCTGGCCAGAGATTCGTCATACTAATATCTCCTCAGATCGCATAGGATATCCACACTCGCAAGTATGTGGTGAATCCTTGACAACAAAGCATCGACTCCTATATGTGTCGTAACTGTACCCAATCCCGACACCTGATGACCCCAATAGAGTCGGTAAACGAGTCAAAGCACAGTACTAGCTTATAGAGTCTCAATGATGTTTCAAGTAGTAAGGACTAATGGTGTACAACCAAAACCGCGGACTTTATCCACTCGATAAGTGATAACCACTTGGAAAGTCCGGATAGGGTAGTTCGATCATTCATCATATGAATATCCATTTGCATGCTTCGAACATCTCTATGTTCCTTACCAATGAAACGTGGTACTCTGCATCGCAAATGCTAGTCT
Source organism: Henckelia pumila (assembly GCF_033568475.1). Lineage (NCBI taxonomy): Eukaryota > Viridiplantae > Streptophyta > Magnoliopsida > Lamiales > Gesneriaceae > Henckelia > Henckelia pumila. The sequence goes on along the minus strand of NC_133123.1, from coordinate 142,362,163 downwards.
CAAACTCGAGCGATCCTTATCCTTATTATCGGACGGCTCAATCGACTAGGAACAGTTTAGAATATACAGTGACTATAAGATGTGTTTCATGATAGACATCTCCATGTTCTACCACATCTTACATACACTATAGTATATTCAAGGTCTTTATCAAAACAACAATAGTATATCACAATATAACAATATGAAGAAAGATAAAGTCATTGCCATTAATAAAATTGTAAATTATATTAAACAAAAGATTGTTTATACAAAGAGTCATCAAAGCCTTTAGCCACAAGTTGGCTCACTAGGCACCCACTCTTTCAATCTCCCACTTGCCCTATAGCCAACTAGTCATACTACGTAGACCCATTGCTTCGCGATGTTTGTCAAATAATGGTCCTGGCAAGGGCTTAGTAAGTGGATCAGCGATATTGTCTGCAGAGGCCACTCTTTCGACAGTGATGTCTCCTCTTTCCACAATCTCCCGGATGATATGGTATTTCCTCAGTACGTGTTTGGATCTTTGATGAGACCTTGGTTCCTTTGCCTGAGCAACGGCACCCATGTTGTCACAGTACACCGGGACTGGACCAACAACTTCTGGAATGACGCCCAACTCTTGGACGAAATTCCTCATCCAAACGGCCTGTTTAGCAGCAGCTGATGCTGCAATGTATTCTGCCTCAGTGGTGGAATCCGCTGTGGTGTCCTGCTTGGAACTCTTCCAAGAGACAGCACCGCCATTGAGCATGAACACAAATCCAGAGGTTGACTTCGAGTCATCCACGTCACTTTGGAAGCTAGAGTCGGTATAGCCTTCCAATTTTAGTTTTCTTCCTCCATATACCATGAACATATTCTTAGTCCTTCGTAAGTACTTAAGAATGTCCTTCACGGCTTTCCAATGCATTTGACCGGGATTAGCTTGATATCTGCTCGTGACACTCAGAGCAAATGCTACATCCGGTCTGGTAGATATCATCCCATACATGATACTACCTATGGCTGACGCATATGGTACATGTGTCATTTTCTCTATCTCTTCATCCGTCTTGGGACACATAGACTTGGATAGAGAAACTCCATGACACATGGGTAGATGTCCACTCTTGGACCCATCCATTGAAAACCTTTTCAATATGGTGTCGATGTAGGTTGATTGAGTGAGTCCTATCATTCTCTTAGATCTATATCTATAGATCTGTATCCCTAGAATATAGGATGCCTCACCCAAATCCTTCATCGAGAATCTACCTGATAACCATATCTTTGTTGACTGCAACATCCCTATGTCATTCCCAATGAGTAGGATGTCATCAACATAAAGTACTAAGAATGTCACAGCATCCTTAACTACTTTCTTGTACACGCATGGTTCCTCCGGGTTCTTGATGAAACCAAAATCCTTTATTGTTTCATCAAATTTCTGGTTCCAACTTCTTGATGCTTTTTTTAGACCATAAATTGATCTCTAAAGCTTGCATACCTTATGCTCGCTTCCCATGGATGTGTACCCCTCAGGCTGCTTCATATAGATTTCTTCCTTAATGTCTCCATTAAGAAAAGCAGTCTTCACATCCATTTGCCATATCTCATAGTCATACCACGCAGCTATGGCAATAAGGATTCTTATGGACTTGAACATTGCAACTGGTGAAAAGGTTTCATCATAGTCAACTCCTTGTCTTTGAGTATAACCTTTCGCCACCAATCGTGCCTTGTAGGTCAATACCTTACCATCAGGCCCAAGCTTTCTCTTGTAAATCCATTTACACCCTATTGGAACAATTCCATCGGGAGGATCTACTAAAGACCAAACTTGGTTTGTATGCATCGAATCTATTTCCGACTGCATAGCTTCAAGCCATAAATTTGAATCCGCATCAGAAATTGCTTCCTTGAAGTTTCTTGGATCACATCCAACATCGGGTTCACCTTGATCCCCTTCAAGAAGAAGACCATATCGAATAGGAGGTCTAGAAGTCCTCTCGGATCTTCTAGGTACAGGCGTGTCTATCAATGGTTCCTGAGGTGTAGGATCGTTATTTTGTATTTCGGGTTCTTCTCGAATTTCTTCGAGTTCCATCATCTTGCCTTTCTTATCCAATAAGAACTCCTTCTCCAAGAAGGTGGCATTCCTTGAAACAAACACCTTTGTTTCAGCAGGATAATAGAAATAATATCCGATTGAATTCTTCGGATACCCTACAAAATAACATAAGCTGGATCGACTATCCAACTTATCTCCCACTGTCCGCTTCACGTAAGCAGGACATCCCCAAATCCTCAAGTACGAATACTTAGGAGCTTTGCCATTCCATAACTCGTATGGTGTTTTGTCCACTGCTTTAGTGTGGATGTTGTTCAACAACAATACCGCCGTTTCAAGCGCATAGCCCCAAAACGAAGGTGGAAGCTCAGTGAAGCTCATCATGGACCGAACCATGTCCAACAAAGTTCAATTACGACGCTCCAATACACCATTAAGCTGTGGTGTCATAGGAGGAGTCCACTGAGAGAGAATCCCATTCTCTTTCAGATAGTCCAAAAACTCGGTGCTTAAGTATTCTCCACCTTGATCCGATCGAAGTGCTTTAATACTTTTACCTAGCTTGTTTTCTACTTCAGCCTTGAATTCTTTGAACTTTTCAAATGCTTCAGACTTATATTTCATTAAATATAAATACCCATACCTAGAATAATCATCAGTAAAGGTAATGAAGTAGGTGTGGCCATATTGAGTACCAACTCTAAATGGACCACAAACATCTGTATGGATCAAATCCAACAGATTTTGACTACGCTCAGGTTTCCCCTTAAAAGGAGATTTAGTCATTTTTCCTTTTAGGCAGGATTCACAATTAGGTAGAGAGTTAATATCAGACATATCAAACATGCCCTCTCCCACTAGCTTGTTCATCCTCCTTGAGGAAATATGACCTAGCCTAGCGTGCCAAAGGTTTGCCGGGTTTTGGCTATCGATTTTCCTTTTATTTGTTGTTGCCGGTTTATCAACATAATTTATTGGAACGTCTTTTAGTTTTAAGTTGTATAGATCGTTTTCAAGTTGTCCATTTCCAATCAAACATTCATTCTTGTAAATATTGCAAATCCCATTCACAAAATTGCAAGAATAACCATCTCTATCAAGCATAGAAACAGAAATAATGTTTTTAATCAAATCCGAAACAAATAAAACATCTCTTAAAAGTAACTTAAAACCGTTCTGCAAAAATAAATAAACATCTCCCACAGCTTTAGCTTCAACTCTGGAACCATTTCCGAGCCTCAGCTGGGTCTCACCCATTCTAAGCCTGCGACTTCTTGTCATCACCTGCAAATCATTGCAAATGTGAGATCCACATCCGGTATCCAATACCCAAGAAGTAGTATTAAGTGAAACATTTATTTCAATATAGAACATACCCTTCGCAGTTCGCAACTGCTCTAGATATTCCTTGCAGTTACGCTTCCAATGACCGGGCTTCTTGCAGTAATGGCAAACATCCTTGGATTTTTCCATGTTTGAAGCCTTTGTCTTGTACTTCTTCTCTGGTTCGATTTTCTTGGGTGGGGCAGAATGTTTCTTACCCTTTGTACTTGGCCCCTTCTTAGCAGAAGAAGAGGAGCCCACCAAGAAAGCCGGTTTATCCTTCTTTAATGTGGATTCATATGTCACAAGCATATTGACCATCTCTTCAAAGGAGGCCTCTATCTTGTTCATATTAAAATTCACCACAAATCCGTCAAACGAAGAAGGAAGAGACAGAAGTAGTAAGTCCACGTTGAGTTCATGCTCCAACACCAAATCAAGGGTTACCAACTTCTGTATGAGCCAAATCACTCGTACCCCATGATCACGGACCGAAGTCCCTTCACGCATGCGACACGTCATTAGCTCCTTTACAGTAGCGAACCTTTTAGCCCTCGATTGAGCCCCAAAAAGTTCCTTGAGTTGTACGTGAATGTCAGCAGCATTCACGGTGTCCTCAAATCGCCTCTGGAGTTCATCAGGCATCGAGGCTTGCATATAGCATTTGGCCTTGATATCATGGTCCCACCATGTATCAAGTTTGGCTAACTCTTCCGGACTTACGTCAGCTGGTGCTTCCTTCGGAGGAGATTTTTCTAACACGTAGAGAATCTTCTCCAAAGTCAAGACAATCTTCAACTTACGGAACCATTCCGTATAGTTTGCGCCAGTCAACTTATTTTGTTCGAGGATCGAGAAAAGTGGATTACACGAATTCATCTTTATGAAATACTGAAAAGAAACAGACAAATATCAGTGATTGTTTAAGTAATTTACTAAGACATAAAATAGGCAAAATTTATTTTATGAATCTCACTCCCACTATTTTAACGATTTCACTACCCTCTAGTGAAAACGGGAAACTGTTTTCCTTAGTGAGAACATGGAGTCCAATTGACAAACTATGGTCCCGAATAATATCAGCCAACCATAATTTTCAAAAGGTAGAGCCCAATTGCTTCCAAAGCAACCTCCACGTATTTACCTCATGTCCAATAAGGGCCCAATAATATGACGCCGTTTATTGTGACATGTCAAGATGACCCATCAATATTAAGTTGTGATGGACGGTCGCCATGTGGATCCCCCAATAATATGAGCCGATCCCATGGGAGTTCCACCCAACTTACAACATGTGTCGATCCAATGTACAGCTTTCCGACGAACGGGCCCCCCCAATAATATGAGCCGGACCCGCATCTCATACATTGATCGTTGATGGAAGGTAGGAACATTTAAACAAATTTAAATTTCCTTTATTTATCTTGATATAAATTTTAAATCATATTTAAAATGAGGGATTTTAATTATGAAAATTTGTCTCATCATTTTTAAAATTTTGTATGCTTGTCGGATTCACACAATTTTGTCTAAAACATGCATACAACAATAATATCACATATTATATAGGATGATCGATTCCATTTCTAATCGACCCGTGGTTGCCAATCACGAGTCTTAGTCCAATCCTAGGTAATATGCAGTATGCAATGCAATCCTATTACATTTTGCTTCCAATTTACATTTCTTCTGTTTTTATTGTCTGCTGGGCCCACCTCCATCTTCAAATCTTGATCTCCCACTAAATCTAATGTATTTACAATAAATAACAATGACAAGTAGGGGATACATTTTTAAGGGGTGGGAACGGGCCATAAACCAAGCCCACTTTTTATTACATATGACAATTCATATTGGGCCATAAACCAGGCCCATTAATAAATCCAACAACAATAAAAACAAATGTAAATTCCTAACATACACCTACAAAATTGGTTATGGCAATCGATCATCCTTATCCAATAACATTTAATTCAAAATTAATTTATTGGATAACATGCAATGACAATTTAAATTTAAAAGGATAAAATCATATTTCATATATAAAATCTTATTTTACATACAAAATCATATTTTATCTTTTTATCAAATAAAATCATATTTTATCTATAAAATCCAATTTTATACATAAAATCATATTTTACTCAATATATCCATAAGATCATATCTTATCATCAATTGTACCAAAAATAATTAATTTCAAAATTCACAGACTGGATTTTCGAGCAGAGGGGAGAAGGGGGCGGCCACTACTGAGAGAAAATAACTAGGTTTTTCGAAAATTGTGACCTGTTGTGTGTAATTTCTGTACTGCAATAACTTATTTATAATGTAGGCCACTAACAGCTTAGGGCCCATTAGTCATAAGTTCAAGCCCGACAAGCAAAGCCCGCATGTTCAGAAATTAATATAAAATTCATCGTGACTCTGATTGATAAACCGATTTCACCAATGTGCACAGAAACCATTTCTGCACCTTTTAAAGTCAAGATAAATTTTTCTGAATCCGAATTCAGTGGTTTCCAAAAATGTCCATCCCTATGTCATTTTAGGAAATCTTACTCCTCTACTCATAATTAAGAAGTCCAACTTCTTTGTTCATTAAATTTAACTCTTTAAATTTAACTATCTCAATAGGGATTAAAAATCCATTACACTGTGTGACCCTCAATGGTTCAGGGATACAGCTAGCCGTGGGCTCACAACTCCTTGTGACTCGGAACAACAATTTCCGACTTGCCCATCGAATCATGGTAAGAGCGCCTAGCAACATCGCCCCATGATTCCCTAGGTATCACTGATACTGCCTACAAGAACCAATAGATTTTGGTTAGCGTACAGTACGGTCCCTTCATCCATATATCCCGATCGAATCAACAACCATTGGTATATCGAGAGTCGTTCGAGATTCGATAACTATGCAATACATCTTGAAGATCAAATAGTGACATCGCATGTGTTACTAAGAAACCATTTCTAAAAACACATCATGTACTCTGGCCAGAGATTCGTCACACTAATATCTCCTCAGATCGCATAGGATATCCACACTCGCAAGTATGTGGTGAATCCTTGACAACAAAGCATCGACTCCTATATGTGTCGTAACTGTACCCAATCCCGACACCTGATGACCCCAATAGAGTCGGTAAACGAGTCAAAGCACAGTACTAGCATATAGAGTCTCAATGATGTTTCAAGTAGTAAGGACTAATAGTGTACAACCAAAACCGCGGACTTTATCCACTCGATAAGTGATAACCACTTGGAAAGTTCGGATAGGGTAGTTCGATCATTCATCATATGAATATCCATTTGCATGCTTCGAACATCTCTATGTTCCTTACCAATGAAACGTGGTACTCTGCGTCGTAAATGCTAGTCTCAAACTCGAGCGATCCTTATCCTTATTATCGGACGGCTCAATCGACTAGGAACAGTTTAGAATATACAGTGACTATAAGATGTGTTTTATGATAGACATCTCCATGTTCTACCACATCTTACATACACTATAGTATATTCAAGGTCTTTATCAAAACAACAATAGTATATCACAATATAACAATATGAAGAAAGATAAAGTCATTGCCATTAATAAAAGTGTAAATTATATTAAACAAAAGATTGTTTATACAAAGAGTCATCAAAGCCCTTAGCCACAAGTTGGCTCACTGGGCACCCACTCTTTCATACATTGCAGCATCAGCTGCAGCTAAAGAAACGGATGAGGAATTTCGTCCAAAAGTTGGGCGTAATTCCTGAAGCTGTTGGTCCAGTCCCGGTGTACTGTGACAACACTGGTGTCGTTGCTCAGGCAAAGGAACCAAGGTCTCATCAAAGATCCAAACACATACTGAGGAAATACCACATCATCCGAGAGATCGTGGAAAGAGGAGACATCACTGTCTAGAGAGTGGCCTCTACAGACAATATCGCTGATCCACTTACTAAGCCCTTGCCAGGACTATTGTTTGACAAACATCGCGAAGCAATGGGATTACGTAGTATGACTAGTTGGCTTTAGGGCAAGTGGGAGATTGAAAGAGTGGGTGCCCGGTTAGCCAACTTGTGGCTAAGGGCTTTTATGACTCTATGTATAAACAATCTTTTGTTTAATATAATTTACACTTTTTATAATGGCATTTACTTTATCTTTTATCATGTTATTATGTTGTGACGTATTATACGATGTTTGGATAAAGACCTTGAATATACTATAGTGTAAGTAAGATAAGATAGTGAATAAAGAGAGATCACTATCATGAGACACATCTTATGAGCACTGTATATTCTAAACAGTTCCTAGTCAATTGAGCCGTCCGCAAATAAGGATAAGGATCGCTCGAGATTGAGACTAGAATTTGCGATGTCGAGTACCACGTTTCATTGGTATGGAACATAGAGATGTTCAAAGCATGCAAATGGATATTCAGATGATGAATGATCGAACTACCCTATTCGGACTTTCCAAGTGGTTATTATTAATTGAGTGGATAAGTCCACGGTTTTGGTTGTACACCATTAGTCCTTATTACTTGAAACATCATGGAGACTCTATATGCTAGTACTGTACTTTGACTCGTTTACCGACTCTATGAGGGTCATCAGGTATCGGGATTGGGTACAGTTACGACACATATAGGATCGATGCTTTGCTGTCAAGGATTCACCACACGCTTGCGAGTGTGGATATCCTATGCGATCTGAGGAGATATTAGTGTGACAAATCTCTGGCCAGAGTACTCGATGTGATTTAGGTTACTTGGTTTCCTAGTAGCACATGCGATGTCACTATTTGATCTTCAAGATTCATTGCATAGTTATCGAATCTCGAACGACTCTCGATGTACCAATGGTTGTTGATTCGATCGGGATATATGGATGAAGGGACCGTACTGTATGCTAACCAAAACCTACTGGTTCTTGCAGGCACTATCAGTGATACCTAGGGAATCATGAGGCGATGTTGCTACGCGCTCTTACCATGATTCGATGGGTAAGTCGGAAATTGTTGTTCCGAGTCACAAGGAGTTGTGAGCCCACGGCTAGATGTATCCCTGAACCATTGAGGGTCACACAAGTAATGGATTACTAATCTCCGTTGAGATAGTTAAATTTAAAGAGTTAAATTTAATGAAAGAGAAGTTGGACTGCTTAACTAAAGAGAGTGGAATTTTCTAAAATGACATAGGGATGGGCATTTTTGGAAATCACTGAATTCGGATTCAGAAAAATTATCTTGACTTTAAAAGGTGCAGAAATGATTTCTGTGCACATTGGTGAAATCAGTTTATCAATCAGAGTCATGATGAATTTTATATTAATTTCTATAATAACAGGCTTGGCTTGTTGGGCTTAAGTTATGGATTATGGGCCCTAAGAATTTAGTGTCCTAATAGACATATAACTTAATCCAGTCTAGAAATTATATATATATATATATGTGTGTAATTTTCGAAAACAACACAATTCCTTCTTGCAATTTTCGAAAATCATATCTAAATATTAAAAAGAATTTTCGAAAATTTGAGAGAGTGTCTCAAGAGAATTTTCGAAATCCCTTCTCCCTTTTTGAGAGAATTCAGTCTGTGATTTTTATGAAAAATTACATTCTGAATTGACAGATCAAATCTGTTTAATCTCTTCGATAAACATCTGATTGATTTCTAGTGCAATCAATCAGAGGGTTTTAGTTTTCTGTTCGTGGACCTAATTCCGGATATTGATCGAGCAAGTCATCAGTTCCTGGGATTTACAACAAGAGCAGATTTAATCTGTTGGAGTCCATAATCAAGCCATAGCTTGAAGAGGTAAAATATTAATTGTTATTATTATTTTACTTGCATAATTTAATCGTTAGGATTTGATACCCATGATATGGAATCGTTCCATATAAAAAATTTTAAACTTTCGCTGAAAACGTGTTCCAACACAGATATCAACGAATCATGCAAAACTATTCGATCAGTTGATCTCCAAGCTATTCGATCAGTCTCGCTCCTAAACTGAAGTTTGCCAAGAGTAGTTTACCTACCCAAACTAAAGTTTTCCAAGATCAGTCTATCTACCAAACTGAAGGTGCGATCAATTGCTACCAAACTAAGGTTTGCTCAACTGCTACCAAACCGAAGTTTGCTCAACTGCTACAGTTCCTCAGTTTCACACCAAATTCAATTTACCAAGATCAGTTTAGTGGATTTCATTTTTACGCTCCAGAAACAGTACAGAATCTTCTAACAGCTCTATTTCTGTGTCTAAAGGCTATATTATTCTTGGAGCCTATAAATACAACATCTTGGAGTTCAAACACAAGTCTTGCAAGAGAGATTCAAGGCAGAGGGCATCGAAATCAAATTCATCAAGATAATTGAGGGCAAAGCCCAAGGTGTGAAGAACAAGAAGAAAGATGAGCGTTCACTACCAAGTTCTTTACACCAAACCAAGTTTATAGAACATTCTTTCTTATCCGAAATCTTTGTATATCAGTTGAAGTGAACCCAACTCACTCAAATAGGTTGTATAAATCAAAGTTTTCTAGTGATATCCTTTCGAGGAGGAAAAAGGGGTGACGTAGGAGTTGTTGAAATCTCTGAACATCCATAAACAAATCCGAGTCTATTTATAGCATTTTTTTTACTTATGCTACTGAGTTTCAAGATGCGTTGTTGAAGAATTTTATGTGTTCTTCATATCATACAAAATGTTTGATAAAATGTTTCAACCAAACCGTTTTCATTATTTCAACTTGCATTGTTTTCAAATGGTTTACAAAATGTTTAATCAGTTTCTACGAAAGAATGCTTTGAGTGTCTTTCGTTTGGTTTGAAAACCAAACTCGATTTAATTCATCTGTGCTCAATATTTCAAGAACCGAGTTATTGTATCTCAAAATATTTTTAAAGTGTGCATTCACCCCCTCTACACACCGTTTTCGATCCTATCAATCATATATAACAATATTTGAATGCAATTTATATTTTTAAGCAATAAGATTTAAAATTAAAATTCAATTACGATATTACTTAAATTGAATATCGTAATAGAATTCACAATAAATGTTCACTTTCTTGACACAAATTGGAAAAAGGAATATTTTTAAATTCATATGGGAAATTATCCAAATAGAAAATTAGATATTAATTACATATTTATTAGCAATTACCAATTAGTTTGTAAATATTTTTCCATCGGATAATTAAGAATATTTATAGAAACTGAGTTTAGAGTGTAAATATTTTCCCATCTGGAAACTTTTATTTTAGACAAAAACACTTTTATAGTTTCTCCTGGAGGGAAAAAAAATTTCATTCTAAAATTAAAGTATAATTTTTCTTTCGAAATTATATACGATTGTTCATTTTTATATTTTTTTTTATATGACTGAAACTATTTTTAATAAATGAGTGTTTTTTGGGGAAAAAGTGAATATGTTTTAGAAATCAAATACAATTGATATATAAAAAAATGTGTTATTTAGGTAAAATATATAAATCGTATCTACTATTAGATTAATGTTAATTAATTACCATAAGTGATCGTTGAAATATTTAACTATTTGTAATTAATTAAGAGTTGATCTTTTACAATCGAAACAGGATTTTCTTCGTATTAATTACTTACACTGCAGTAGTTAATTAAGTTTCCTATCCCAACAACAATCCTCGTACGAATTCTTTGACCAAAATTTGACTCACGCGATAATTCCCCAATGCAACGATGGGGTAAAAAAAAAAAATACTATAAAAGGGCATTGAGGCACATCAAAATAATCACACCATATTAATATTCAAAAAAGAAATAAAAAATGGGGCATGCATTTGTTGAACATTTGGTCACGGTTGTTGTATTAGCCACCATTCTCCAAGCAACTCATGCGTGTGTTATGACCCAGAAATACAAGGTTGTAATCATCAGCGGGATCCCCGCGGACTCACCCGATCCATTGGAGCTCCATTGCAGATCGAAGAACGACGATCTCGGTTATCATCAACTTACCCCAAACCAACGTTTCTCGTGGACGTTTTGCGAAAGTGTATTCCAGAATACGTTGTACTATTGCGACCTCAAATGGGGTCAGAAACACCAATCTTTCCATGCTTTTAACTCACATAACCAAGGAATGTGCGAGGGAGGACTATGTTTTTGGCTGGCACAGAGCGATGGTATTTATTTCTCAAAAGAGAACTCACCCTGGTACAAGAGATTTGAATGGTATATCGGAGGCGCATAGATAAATACTTGTAGTATATATTGTTGAATAATGCAATACTAGTTTATGCGCTTGTATACTAATTAATTTAGTTTACTTTTCCGTAATGGGGGACCAAACATATCATATTGAAAGTTTAATGGAAAGTTTTAACCTAAAGGATTCATAACTTGGCCGATAAACAACACCACTCCCGTCATATTTTCTCTTATAACTGCAAGCGTGCGAAGTCAACTTTTTAATATAGGAATTAGTCCAACTCAATTCCACAAAGAATGAATAAAATGATATTATATTAAATATTTGTAACTCAAAAATTTCAATCATATTTAGAGCTATGTTAATTGTTTGAATTCAATTAAATAACAATTTAAGCAAATAAAATTAACCAACGATTATAAGTTTGCAAGTCAAAAAATCAATGAAAGATAAATTCTAGAGCTTCATTTCACTTGACAATCAATCAGTTTAATTCCTAAAGAAATCTATATATATCATAAATTTTTGTAGTTTACCAACTAAAAATTATCAATATTTTATACTTTCTTTCCAAAGTGAGAAATAAAAATTCGTATATAATATCAAACTAAATATTTCTATCAAAGTTTAGATATAAAATTCGATAATCAGCGAAAAATTCTTTAACGACTTCAATGGAGTTATAGGTCTCCCGAACTCTATAAACACCAACGATATATTTTCTTACGTTTCTATTCAAAATTGTCTCTCCCGAGTGCTAGATTTTAATATAAATATAATAATTCAACTAGTGATCAGTTAATTGAACGCAATCAATGCAGAAAAACAAAAATAAATCGAATGACAAATTCTAATATATCAATCAAAATATAAAACACGGTCTCAATTCAATATATGTCATCTCTCTAGACAAAAAAAAATTAGTTTATAACGAAACAAAAATCAAACAAAACATATTCTTGAACATCGTTAATAAATCAGGAGAAAAAAATAAATAGAAACGAAGGTAGATGATGTTTCTCCGTCCCTGGAAGTCGCTTTGTCCATCTTTATGCCAAGATTGCTTGTTCTTTTCTTCTCCAAAACTCTACAAGCCATCTTCTGTGATGCAAACCCTCGATAAAAGTTCCTAAAAATTTGATGGGAGTTGCCTTTTAAACCACAGGAAAAAGTTTCCAAAATCTGTAATTTCGCAGTGCGAGTGCACTGCATCACAACAAGGGTGCGCCCTGTGTACTTAGTACGAGCGCGGTTGCTCTTGATTCTAGGCGCGAGTGCACTGATCGGCGTCAAAATTTTGTCGAAAATTCATTCGCCTAGCGCGGGTGCGCCCTGCTTTAAACTAATTTCTTGTCCTGACTTCAATATTCACACTTCTTATCTACTTCTCATTCCATAAATTGATTTTTACCTAAATTCTTGCAAACGAACACAAACACACCTAATATCGCTCGATACAAAACAAAAATCAAGTTAAATCATATAAAATATAAGCGAAAAATTTGCACTTATCAAATCTCCTCAAACTTAAATATTTGCTAGTCCTGAGAAAAATAAAATAAAACAAAGAGAAAAAATAAAATGACCAACAAAACAACTAACACATAAAACATGCAAGTCATGATATCATGTAACACAATCGGCCTCGGAAATCTATTTTTCATCTTGTAGTCCACTTGTTTGCTACATCATTATAAAAATTAATTCTCTAAATCAAAATTAATTAAGACTAATTAGCACAATTTAATATAAATAAAATAAAATTTATTCCCCGATAGCAACGCCAAAAACTTGTTGCGTGATTTTCTCTACAAATTTTTAGTCGAATAAATGCATATTTTTCCAGTGTACTTAATCATGATTGAACAATTATTAACGGATGTTGGTAAAACATTAGTAGTTGACGCATGTAGTGACTTCGGGTCTAGAAGTTTTTTGTTGCCAAATTCTCGTAGTTATTCGCTAGATCATTGACGTGACTGATTCAATAGAGTTGAATAAAGTTGCATCACAGACTGCGGTAGAGTCGGGAGGACTTTGCAAATATCATATCCTTTTGCTATTGATATAGACAAGACTTGGTATTTCCGAGGAAGTATTAGCACCCAAGTTAGACAGACTCCACAGACATTATTTATCATTGCATGGAGAGTGAAATGATCGAAAACTCGAAGGATTTTTTTTTATTTAAATTTAAACATCACATATATGCCCATACATATATGTTTCACTACTAAAAATAGTTTTTATTCCACGTAATGAAATATATGATGAATTGGTTGAACTCTAGAAAATTTTAAAACGCCTAAATAATTTAAAGAAAATGCAAGCGCGCGAAATACGATATCGCAAAATGCAGAAATACTTAGTTAAAATACTCAAACATAGTCAAATCATAACGTGAGTGATATAGTGGCAAACATGCACTGTAAATAACTCAATACAATCCTCAGAATAATCTCATAAAGGTGCGGAAATAAATACTGCAATGGTCACGGGAAACCCAGCTAGCAGTGGATGCTCAAAGGTCCTCGCCGCCAGTCGGGACCAAGTCATCAGCTACTGAATCAAACTCACCTGCACCATTTAGATCTAGTGAGCCTAGAGACCCAGCATGCTCTATAATATACATAACGAATACAACTAAATAAAAACCACATGCAAGCACATGACGCATATAAAAATAAACTGAGAATTTTAATTCATGCATGAACGTAAAATTATATGCGTAATAATAAATCGTAACATAATCATATCATAATTTCATAACATAAATATGGCATGACATAATCATAAAATCTTTATTGTGGGTCATATTAGTGAAATGTGACCATAAACATAAGCGATTGATCAATCTATAACCAGCATACGCGGCGGCGAGGTTCACCCAACCTTAACACGGGGATTCCCTACGCCTCTTATGTCACTTCACCCAACTTTAACACGGGGATCCGTAGGCTCCTGAACATAATTTTCACAATTCACGTCAACTTCCCAAAAATTTTTTTTTTCTTCACATGTCAATTACTTAACATTAAAATATATGCATGAATCATGAATTAAAATATCAGTTTTCCATAAAAAAAATTTCCGTAAATATATATTTAATTCATTTTCATAAAAGTCATATTTATATCAAAATATACATATACATCTATTAAATATATATTTACGGATTATTTGACTTTGCACGGCTGGTTCGAGTTGCAGCCCCTAAACTTAAACCCTTAAATTACGTTTGGCCCAATTACATTTATTTGATTCATCAAGCTCACACTTATACTTTAAGACCAAATTATATTATTCAATTTAAGCCCTAATATAACGTTTTCTGGGCCCAAAATAATAATTTAACTTAGACTCTAATAATACCTTAAGCCCAATTATTTAGTTAAGTCCACTTATACTTTAGGCTCAAATATTTAATTCTTTCAAAAGTCCAAAATTAAATAATTAATTTTAAGCCCTAAATAAATTTTCTAAGCCCAAGTAGGCCTAATCATTTAAGCCCAAATCAAATATGTTTGACCCAATTAAATTCAAATTAAACTCCATAACCATTGGACCCTAAATTATATTAACCCAGCCCAAATTAATTGACCTAGGCCCAAACCCAAACTCCTGACCCGACCTATCCACTCGACCTGGACCCTGACCCTGACCCGGCCCATACTACCCAAGGCTAACTCACGCAACTCACGCCCCCTCCTCTACCGACCCCTAGCCCAGCCCAATCACTTCCTAGTCCAACACTGCTGCTGCTCCGGCCTACTTTCAATCCCATCGCCCACTCTGCTCCGGCCCCTCATGGCCGGAGCCTCGCCGGCAGGACCATCCCAAGGTCCTGCCAAACCATTATGCACAAGCCCTGGCTCGAACCATGCCAACCATGGCTCGGCCAAGGGCTACATTCCTAGCCTAGGCACAACGGCCTTCACGCTCCTGCACAACCCAGCCAAAAACGGCCACCATCAGCCACCCACCAAAACCAAAACCAGCTCACTACAAGCTCAACCACCTAGCGAAGCCAGCCCAACAACCGTTCGAACCATGCCAAGCCAGTACAAGAAGAAGCCGAACCATTCAAATAAAAAGATAAACGTAAAATACTGCATAAATCATAAAACCATGGGCTTAAATCCAAATGCAAATGCACAAACAATATTTTTAAGCTCTAAATGCAAAGTTTTCGTGCGGTGTGTGCGAGTGAGAGAGACGGCACGAAGGTTCTTGTTTCTCTGAGGAAATCGGTGAAGGAGATGACCGAGTAGGGCTTCTATCGGTTAAAAATAAAATAAAATGGATCCTGGGCCCAAAACAAAAACAAAACATAAACAAAAACATGGGCTAAGTAAATAATTATGGATTTTAGCCCAACTATAAATATATTTTTGGGTAATTTTCGAAATTAAATCAGGCCCAAATTCAAAAACATGCTAAAAGCCCTAAAAATAACCCGATTAGGTGAAAAAAAATGAATATTAAAAATATTTATATATGTAAAAATGAAATTTTTGATAAAATAAATCTTAAAATAATTATTTTAGGCTCATAAAAAAAATTCTTAATCAAAAATATCGATAAAGCATTTACCTCGATCGACCCCTACCGGCTACGCGCACGAGAATAATATTTTCCTAAAAAGATTCATAACTCTTAAAATATCCGGATTAAAATCCCAAATAAATTTAAAACACGTAATCATGATAAATAAAAGTCATTTAAAACTTAAATTTATTTTATTATTATTTTATTCTATTTAAAATATTAAATTTCCTAATTATGCATTACGGTTAACGTGAATGAAATTCTAGGTGTTACAGAGAGGCTTCTGTAATATCTTTCAGAGTTATAGGTAGCATTATTCAGATATTTCAATAGATGGAAATCAATTGCAGGAACAATGAAGCGATCCTTGTTGAGTGCTATGAGAACTCTATTTCTTAGATTTGTTAGGAAAAAGATGTTAGATTTCATAATTCAGTAATTTTCTTGGTTGACCAGTGATTGTGATTACAATTAGTTTTAATCCAGTGTGATATTCAGTACAAGAATCAGTGGTAGTTCCTAACACAGGTTATCATATAGAGGCTGATGGTCAGTTAGAGCGGACGTCGTTATCGCACACAATTGTTTTGGTTTGAGGTTGGCAAGCGTCGGGTTTGGGGGCCAGAGTTAGTCCAACAGATTGCAGATGCAGTGGAGAGAAACGGACAGAGAATTAAACCTGCTCAGGATCGATGGGTCTGTTTTGCCAACACGCAGAATAGACTTATATAGTCTCAGTCATGGTTGGAATGGTAATTAATTGTCAGTAAAGCAAGACATGTTTGTGTTACCTCCGAAAAGATTCATATGCAACGGGAATTGTAGTTGGTCAAACCTTTGAGATGTAATGTTTTTAACCTAAGTATATTTAAAGAGCCTGTGTGATGACTTATAACCATGATTGACAAGATTTTAGAACTATAGTAGTAACTGTGTGTAGTGAATTGTGTATGTAACCTAATTGATTGGTTGCAGTACTGTAGTAGCCCGGTTTCATTTTACTAGATTAAGTTGTTAATCATGTTTAGAGTTAATAAAATATGATTGAAGGAATTTTGAATACGATCAATCGGACCAAATAGTCGGATCCATGCAGAGATCGGAGCTTCCGAACCCTTGCCTATAAATAGACCGAGAAATATCAAAGTTAGTATGTGTTTGGAGGTGTTTCAGTATATTTCAGTGTATATTCTTAGGGTTTTTTGTCATCTTCTCGAGGGTCGGGCGATAGCGAGATGCTATGGGACTTATAGCGGAGCTGTGCTTGGGTTAGAGTTTTCGACATCAGTGGGCTGACGATGGATACAGATATAGTCCGAAATCCCTATTAGTATTAAGGAGTATCTAATAGCTTAGTTTAGGCTTTGAGACCAGTATTAGTGATTCATGATTATCTTGACTTGTAGTGATAGACGGTAGATGCCTGTATATCTAGGACAATTGTTGAGATACGTAAGTACTGACTGACATAGTCAGCGAGAGTATACATACTTATGTGTTATATATTGTGTCATGATAGATGTTTTACCGATTTGATATACTATGTTTCATGTTCTTATATCATGTTGAGTCAATTTCTCCTTCGAGATAAAACCTTTCTATTAGGGTCGCTCAACCCTTGTTTTTGGACGGTTAGACGCTGAGAGTCACAGTGATCGACGGGTCGATCGGACTCTAGTGTTCTTTTACATTATATATACACGTCCGGTTTGGAGTGAGGGAGTTACCTAGTGGTTTGAGTCTCCGATGATATTACTCACATCTTGGAGCCAGTCTGAGCAAGATTGATAAATATATTTAGATTACTCAGTCATTCATTTTTGCATGCATCATGTAAGTATGTTTACTCGTGCTTTACGTTCCAAGCGTAGTTCGCTCATGTCAATGTTATTGTGTTTCTTGAAAACCCATTTCGACGGGACAATTGCATGTGGTTTACCTTGGAATTGGATGTAGTTGGTGACCAAGGCTGGATTCTAGAATTTGCTTCTAGGTTGCAGTTAATTTATTTAAGTTGATATTTCAATTGGGTTGTATTATTATTTCGTTTTGGGTTTTACTTACCAGTTTTATTATGTCCGTTTAGCATTTTGAATTATTTTTCGCAGTATCTCTAATTATTCTATTGCATGCTTATTAAGACTCTGACTAGGTGATCAGGGTAGAGTCACTAAAATTATTATATTATCATATCTAACATTTATGAAAATTTTCACATATATATAACACTAACATCCGATCAATTTCAAAATTTGAAGCGAAAATTGGTACATTATCATATATAACATTTACAAAATTTTAATGGACAAAAAAATAGCTGAAATTAAAATGTAATGATAAAGCCTAATCAAATTTCAAATTTTGAACAAAAAAATTGTGTGTTATCATGTACGCATTTATGAAAATTTTTACACACACACATATATATATATATATATATATATATATATATTAAAATTACGTATAGTATTTATGGAAATTATATATATTTATGGTCAACATAAATAATTGAAATTAAAAATTACTTACGATCAAATTTCAAATTTTGAAGTTAAAATTGGTGTATTATTATATATAGCATTTATGAATTTTTTACATATATATCAATTTTTTTTAAAAAAAAATGGTACATGATCATATGTTACAATGTTTGAATACAATTTATATTTTTAAACAATCAGATTTAAAATTGAAATTCAAAAAGGAAAAGGAAGTCATTAATTAAATTGAATATCGTAATTGAATTCACAATATATTAATAACATATTTATTAGAAATTACCAATTTGATATATATTTCCCATTGGATAATTAAGACTTTTTATAGAAACTGAGTTTAGGGTGTCATTATTTTCCCATCGATCGGAAAATTTCTAGTTTAGACAAAAATTCTATTTATATAGATGTAGATGTAGATGTAGATGTGTGTATTTAATTCCCAATATATAAAGACAGAATAAAATATAGTTTCTCCAGGACGGAAAAAAAAGAAGAGCAAATTGGTGATAAATCCCCAAACCCAAACTTGACTTTGCCCTGACTCCCTACCCATAAGATTCTTTGTAATAGCTCCCTAGGACCACAAAATTTGAATATTTAATTGTTTAATTCTTGTACTGGATTTATGCTTTTTTATGCATAAAATCTAAAGACTTTATGCTAAAATCTGAAGATTTTGTGCTTATTTATGGTACAAAGAATTATCCGTAAAAATGATATCAAAGCCTTAGGTTAATTATTCAGACATAATATTATTCGATAATTCATGCTTTTCTTTGTTGAGGAGACGATTTTTTTTAAAAAGATGACTTCAAACGAAGGTTTGAATCAAGAGGATTTTATTCATTTGAAATCCTATAAACAAGTTAATCTATTCACAATAGATTACTTACAACAGGTTGTGATTAATGCTCTTAATTTTGAAGAGATAAAGAAAAATTATTTCTAACTCTCAATTTTTAGAGATTACCCCAGATTCCTCTAAACTCTCCGGAGATCTTAGAGAAATTCAAAAGACGGTACAATATTACAGCAATCAGCTGTATGAAATACCTCGGCAAATTGAAGAAATCCTTAAGAAACAAGAAAAAAATCTTGGAAACCTAAAAGATCTTCAAAATAAAATCATAAATCTAGAACATACTTCGGGTTCTAGAAAAGGAAATACACGAGGAAGGTTACCACTCTCATTTGGTACCGAACTTTTGTTACATCAGAAAGGTAAAACCAAAATGGTCCAAAAACCTTTAACCAATGATAAAATGATGATTAATCTTATAAAAGCAGTATCAGAGAAAAACACTATCTGATGACTACTTTAGAAAGATTAAATCTCGAGGATCTATAAGATCTTGCGGATTCTTTTGCGAATCTCAAAGTAGTAGATCTAAAAATGAATTCCCCTGAGGGTGAACAACTCATAGGGAATCCCCCAAGATATGTGGTTAAAATAGAAGAACCACATAGTGAGTTCCAGGTTGGAGAAAATTCACATCCAGCAGGAACCAGATCAAGAAGGAGTAAAATCCCACTCCATCAAACTCCTTACGGAAAAACTGTTTTAGATCTAATACATCCTTATGGGGTTATGTTAAACCTTGATGTTTTGGACTTCAAAAACAGAGAAGATCTTATAGATGATTGGACGTCAGCTATGAGAATAGCAGCAGGGACATTAGATCTCAATAAAGAAGGATTCATTAAACTTCTAGAAATGAGTCTAATGGGATCTGTTAAGATCGCATGGGAGATGACTATGCCAGAAACCAAGGAATCAATCTTAGCAGGAGAATCCCTCAGCGAGATTGGAGAAAGAATGGTCACCCTATTTAAAGCACAATTCATAGGGGTAGACTATTTCAATAATCAAGATACAGAGAAAAAGAGAAGATATACTCAAGCTCTTTATAGCCTCGAGTTACATGATATCTGCTTAGTTGATGAATACATTATGTTATTCACTAAATACAGATGGAATTCGGGAGTCGAGGAAAATATAGCTATTCAGCTATTTTTTGCAAAAATGCCAAGTCCCTGGAGAGAAATGCTGATTAAAGAATATGTTCCAGGCAATCTTGATATATTGGCAAGACGTGCCTCCTTTTTGAAAGGAAAATTAGCAGAATGGTGCCATATGGCAGCATTACAGAAGAACTACAAGAAAATAAGGGGTATAGATAAGCGTACACCTTTGTGTTGTAGAGAAAATGATCTTCAAACGATCATTGGAAACAGATCACAGGGATTTAAAAGGAAGAAATTCATAAATAATCCCTATAATAAAAGAATGAAAAGATCTTGGAAACCAAGAACATTTTGGTCCAAACAAAAGGCCAGATCCTATAGATCAGGTAGAAGAAGTGGACCTACAAGAACATCCCCAGCAACAGGCTCATCACAAAGCAGGGGAAGAACACCATCAAGAAGAACTTTCAGAAGAACTCATACAAGAGCAAGTGAAAGTTTCAAGGATTGCAACTGCTGGACATGTGGAGCAAGAGGACATATATCTACAAATTGTCCAGAAAATGAGAAAAAAAGAGTTAAACTCTTTGAAGCAACACCAGATATGGATGATGCGGTCTTTTTTAAAGATCTAGTCCAAGTATATCAATTTGAGGATATCCCCTCAGATGAAAGCATATACGAAGAAGAGATATTGTTTAGTCGAGAAGTTTCTGAAGATGAATCAGAATCAGAATCAGAGTAAAGAGGAAGTGTTTTGCCATGAAACACATGAAAGTTTGGCTGGGTTCTTTAGTCAAACCACGATATCTCATAATATGGTCCAAAGAATTATGAGAAAATCCAACATTACAGAAGTACCTGTTGGAGAACGGCGATCAGATCAATCAGAATTGATACCCGGTGCAGCGGAAGTTTAAAAATTTTATATGGAACGATTCCATAATGGGTATCAAAACTTTACGATTAAATTGTGTGTGTAAAAATTAAATAACAATTATATATTTTTACCTCCAATCTCAAATCGAGATTATGGACACCAACAGATTGCTCTGCTCTTGTTGTATCTCCCAGGAACTGATGGACGAACTGTTCTTCAATCAGGTCCAAGAACAGAGATTTAATCCCTCTGATAGATTGCACTAGAAAATCTATCATAAGTTTCTACGAAGAGAATTAACGAATTTGATCCGTTAAACCAGACTGTAATTCAAAATTCACAGACTGGATTTTTCCCGAGCAGAGGGGAGGGGGGCGGCCACTATTTGAGAGAAAACTAGGGTTTTTCGAAAATTGTGACCTGTGTTATATAATTTCTGTACTGCAATAACTTATTTATAATGTGGGCTGCTAACAGCTTAGGGCCCATTAGTCATAAGTTCAAGCCCGACAAACAAAACCCGCATGTTCAGAAATTAATATAAAATTCATCGTGACTCTGATTGATAAACCGATTTTACCAATGTTCACAGAAACCATTTTTGCACCTTTTAAAGTCAAGATAAATTTTTCTGAATCCGAATTCAGTGATTTCCAAAAATGCCCATCCCTATGTCATTTTAGGAAATCTTACTCCTCTACTCTTAATTAAGAAGTTCAACTTCTTTGTTCATTAAATTTAACTCTTTAAATTTAACTATCTCAACGGGGATTAAAAATCCATTACACTGTGTGACCCTCAATGGTTCAGGGATACAGCTAGCCGTGGGCTCACAACTCCTTGTGACTCGGAACAACAATTTCCGACTTGCCCATCGAATCATGGTAAGAGCGCCTAGCAACATCGCCCCATGATTCCCTAGGTATCACTGATAGTGCCTGCAAGAACCAATAGATTTTGGTTAGCGTACAGTACGGTCCCTTCATCCATATATCCCGATCGAATCAACAACCATTGGTAAATCGAGAGTCGTTCTAGATTCGATAACTATGCAACACATCTTGAAGATCAAATAGTTACATCACATGTGCTACTAAGAAACCATTTCTTAAAACACATCATGTACTCTGGCCAGATATTCGTCACACTAATATCTCCTCAGATTGCATAGGATATCCACACTCGCAAGTATGTGGTGAATCCTTGACAACAAAGCATCGACTCCTATATGTGTTGTAACTGTACCCAATCCAGACACCTGATGACCCCAATGGAGTCGGTAAACGAGTCAAAGTACAGTACTAGCATATAGAGTCTCAATGATGTTTCAAGTAGTAAGGACTAATGGTGTACAACCAAAACCGCGGACTTTATCCACTCGATAAGTGATAACCACTTGGAAAGTCCGGATAGGGTAGTTCGATCATTCATCATATGAATATCCATTTGCATGCTTTGAACATCTCTATGTTTCTTACCAATGAAACGTGGTACTCTGCATCGCAAATGCTAGTCTCAAACTCGAGCGATCCTTATCCTTATTATCGGACGGCTCAATCGACTAGAAACAGTTTAGAATATACAGTAACTATAAGATGTGTTTCATGATAGTCATCCCCATGTACTACCACATCTTACATACACTATAGTATATTCAAGGTCTTTATGAAAACAACAATAGTATATCACAATATAACAATATGAAGAAAGATAAAGTCATTGCCATTAATAAAAGTGTAAATTATATTAAACAAAAGATTATTTATACAAAGAGTCATCAAAGCCCTTAGCCACAAGTTGGCTCACCGGGCACCCACTCTTTCAGTACCAAGGATTTTCGGCAGGAAAAGTTGAAAGAGTCTTAGGAAACCTAGGGCTAAGACAAAGAAGACATAATTTGATTTATAAGATATCCAGAAGGGAAATGGCGATCCCTATGGAACTAACCAATAATCAAATTGAAATGCAGTTAATTCCCTTTGAAGAAATTCGAGAAGAATTACAGAAATTAGAAGCAGAAGTAGCAAAGACAATGTCTTGGATTCATATTGGAGCAATCCAGATTATGATCAAGGCTACTTTTAAAGAGGGAATAGATTCACCCATAGATATCGTAGTATGCGATAAAAGAATGGGGAATATACAAGATACGGTTCTAGAAACTATCTCGAGAAATTTATGTGCAGGAAAAATTGTGGGAGTTATTTATCCAAGAATAGCCTACAATTTAGCTGATAGAGATTTTAGTCGAGCCTTGACTTTGCATCAAAACTTCAAGGAAAAAAGACTAATGAAGGAAGGTAATAGGCCATATTCTATTACGTATCAAATTTCATATGCTCTTTCTAATACTCACCATTCTGAATTATTTATTAGAAATGAGTTCATTGAAATTTCAGAGATCTTTGGGAAAGTTTCTCAAGCAATATATCCGGAAAGAATCGAGTTTTCTTTAATTCAGGAAACATACATTCAAATTCAAGACAGACCGGTTCTATACAGAGATCTTAAAATAGAACCTCGAAGGTTATCTTTCCAAGGAGATAGAATGACAAGCAGGAGATGAGACAAATCTCCTATTCAAAAAATTCCACCAGAAGAAAAAGAGTTTTCTATAATAGGAAAACTTAGATCTCCAGAAGGATGGAAAGAAGTGAAAATAGTATTCGAAATTACAAGTCATCGGAACTTGTTCCCTTGTAACTCGATTTACTATTTGGAACAACAGGAAAAAGGAACTTACCAAGGAGTGATAAATATTGGAGAATTGGAAGTTCAAATTTGGGGAATTCCAGGAAAAGAAATAGATCAACTCATTCTTGGTCTAAAATTCCTGGAGGACCATAAACCATGGAAACGCCTTGAAAAAGGATTAGAGTTCATGGCAAAAGAAAAGACTTGGAGAATTCAATAAGAATTCTACGAAATGGAAAATCAAGAGAATTGGATAATGGACAATCCCTTAATCAGATTCGAGAACTCTGTTCATAGACAGAGGAAGAAGCAACAGTTGAAATTAGTAAGTCATGAACATGATTTACTAGAACGCATTGAAGAAGTAGAAAGGAGTAACCATACTCTACCTTCTGAGGCCTTAGGGAAACTAAAGGTAAATAGTCTTAATCGGATTACTGAGTTACAACACAGTCTGTTAAAAATGGCAGGGCCATTTAGTAATCCCTTTAAAAAATGACAACAAGTCCTTTCTCCATATACATTCCGATAGGGATGTTATATGAACAATATAAGGCTGAGTATTTTGCAGCTTATATTGACTCGGGAGCAGGAATTTGTACAGAAAAAAGAGGAGTCTTCCCTGAAAAATGTGAAGAGGAACTACCAAAAATTGCTGGACGAGATGTCTCTCGAAGAATTTTAATTCTTTGCAAAGGAATAAAACAAGCAGAGATCCTTATGGGAGGTGCAGGTCAAACACCTTGGTACAAGGTAAAAACACCACCAATCTATTTCCATGATACATGAGCTGATATCCTGTTAGGAAATAACTTCTTACAAATGTTTAAGAAGTACACACAAGACAATGAGTCAAGAAGACTTATGTTCACTACAATTTGTGAGCATAAAATTATCGTTCAAAGACTCAAGGTTGCTTTTTATCGACAATTGCCGATAATATTTTGCAGCCAGCGTGGTGATAAATGAAAGATCCAAGAAGGTTTGGAGAAACCATGTTAAAAATAACAACAGAACAAGAACTCCAAACAGAGGATATGGAGCTTCTCAAAGTAACTCTAAATCACAGAGATATAGAGTTAGAGAATAAAGTATCCCTTGAAGATGTCAAAAAGAGGCTCAAAGAAAGTTACAACGAGCATCCATTTGCATGGTGGGATAGAAATCAACTCAAAGCCAGTCTTACTCTAAAGGAAGGCAAAGAATATGAATTCGTCAGATATAAGCCTATCCCGATGAACATAACAGATCAAAGGGATATGAGAATGATTATCAAGGAACATTTGGACCTTGGTTTAATCAAAGAAGGAGTTTCACCATATAGCAGCCCAGGTTTTCTGGTTAGAAATCATGGTGAAATAAAAAGAGGGAAACCTAGGCTAGTTATTAACTACCAAGGTATAAATAAAATCCTGGAGTTTGATGGGTACTTCATACCGAGTAGAGAACACCTAATTAGCTGTGTACGAAATGCTAGAGTATTCTCAAAATTTGATTGTAAGTCTGGATTTTACCAGATTCGAATGAAAGAAGGAAGTAAGAAATTCACAGCCTTCTCTACTCCACAAGGACACTATATTTGGGAAGTTATGCCTATGGGATTAGCTAATGCACCCCAGATATTTCAAAGAAAGATGGATAACCTTTTTAAAGATTATTTCAACTTTATGTTTGTTTATATTGATGATATTCTTATAGCATCAAAAAATATAGACGAACACGTTAAACACTTAGAGATTTTCTCTAAAATTTGTAAACAAGAAGGACTGGTTTTATCTGAAAAGAAAGCAGTCATAGCAACGAGAAAAATTGAATTCCTCGGTATTGAGATTGATGAAACTGGAATAATTCTACAACCCCATATTGTGAAAAAGGTAAAGAATTTTCCAGATAAACTCAAAGATGTAAAACAACTCCAGAGTTTTCTTGGAGTAGTTAATTTTGCAGGGATGTTCATTAACAATCTAGCAATGTACAGAAAGGTGGTCAGTCCTTTGTTAAAAAAGGATGCTAGGTTTATATGGACCGATGACCATACTAAAGGAGTAAACCAATTAAAAGAGATATGTAAGAATCTCCCAAAAATGACTATACCCGTAGATGAAGATGATCTGGTATTATTTACGGATGCCAGCGACGATTGGTAGGCAGTAGTCCTTACCAAGATCACTCCAGATGGGAAAATACCATGTAGATACTGTAGCGGTCTTTTTTCAGAATCTGAGGCCATTAGATGGCATATCAACGAGAAGGAATTTTATGCAGTTAAAATGGATTTTGAAAAATAACCATTATTTTTACTTGCTAAAAAATTCACTCTGAAGGTTGATAACACACAGGTAAAAGCTTTCCTAAAAAATAAGATTGAATCTAAACCTGAGAAAGCTAGGTTATTAAGATGGCAAGCATTATGTCAAAATTATATTTTTGATATTGTTATTATTAAATCTCATGAAAATATTCTTGCAGATTTTTTAACAAGAGATGGAAGGCAGTGACGTGGACTCCATCATAAAAATGCAGAGGCATCCCAGGGAACACCTTGAGTTGCTTCAAAACGAGTTCAACCAGTTAGCCATTAATGCTGAAATGGCCGGCAGGTTACAACAAGCTGATCGGATCAAAGTATCTAATCGAATTACAGGATGTATGCAAGCTCAAACACAACTATGGGCTGCTATTCAAGGGCCAATTGTGAAGGCTATAGAAAAAACATTGGTTTCTCATAAACAAGATATGTTAAAACCATTGGTTTTACAAGAACAAGAAATACAACCACCGGTTGTGAAACAAGATGTTGAGGAATCCAAAACTCAAGAAACAAGTGCTAATCTATCATCAGCCTTTGATGATCTGGATGAAGCAACAATTGATGAGGATAACTCATCAAGTCAACCCTCCGCCTCTGGGGTAAAAGAGGAAGAGATCAATCTTAGGCCCAATACTGACAAGGGAAAATCTAAGATTGATACTAATCCATCTATTATTTCTCCATTCCAGGTTTATCAACAAAGATGGGAGAAATTGAATACAAGGAGTGAAATCAACCCGAACACTTGCAGGGTTGATGTTGCAGGAATATATCCAAGGGTTTGGCTAAAAAATAATGTCAATCCTAAAGATGTAAAACTCTGGTATGAATTTGGGGCTTTGGCCTCAGTTTATACAACGTCACCAAGCTTCCCGGAGATATCACAGTTACCAAAATGGATCCAGGAAGCAGTCCAAGAAACATGGGCAAATAATGATCATTTGTCCAGAGGAGATGTGCTTGAGTTATACTTTTTTAGTGCAGCTCCAGAGCCAACAGTGAAAGGATCACACGAACCCTTTCATTTCATCAAGCTGAGGAGACCTGATATAAACAGTCATAAATATATCAAGGATCCTAAAACTGAAGAAATACCCTTGGTGTCCACTTTTGAGAAAAATGAGATCTCAACCAGAAGGGCATGGGGTATTTGGGTCTGTCTTACTGAGATGGACAAATTCAAGTTTCCATTCAAATTTTATCAGAATTCTGTGAATGGATCGTTCCTGTTGAACACAATGACAGGAAAAACTACAGCATTTGCGGAAGAACTCTTCGAAAAGAAGAGAAATCTTTTGTGGAACAGCAAGCTGCCGGGGGGAGTAAAGAAACTCGCCAAAAATTTTGTAACATGGCTCATATTGAACGATGGTAAGAGAATATCTACCCAGAATACCCAAATCAAAAGGAGCCAGAATTTGGAAAAACCTTTAGACCCCGAACGGATCGAAAGGATTTTTCCAAGACAAGCAAAGGTGGACAAGGACCACCAAAGATGCGTTTTCACAGGGGCCTACTTCAAAAGCAAAAGATGCCCCGACAACAATAAAACAGGCATGTGAGGAGAATAAAGCCAAAAGAAAGTGGCAGACATGTGATTCCTCCACTAGTAAAAGATGCAATCAATAATGGCATAAAAAAATTCCAGACAGCTGCCTCCTCCACTAGTAAAAGATGTCATCAATAATGGCATAAAGAAATACAAGACAGCTGTGAGATTCCTTGAAATTTCTCGGTGAAACGAGTGGAACTACAGCTATAAATACAGGCATTTGAGGAAGCTGAAGATATCGATCATTTCCTTCAGTTTTCTTACAAATAAATTGTTGTAATATTTCTCTTTCTATTGTATTAAGTTTTCTTTTATGTATTTCAAGAACAAGGCTACTATGAGTAGCTAAATGACCGCGTTAATCGGTGTGAATAAATTCAACTGGCAAGCGTACCAGGTCAAGTAATAATATAGTGGACAAATGTCCAAGTGTCGAACCCACAGGGACTGTATAAAAATGATTACCAAAATCTATTTATTTCTACTTAATCTAGACTAATGAAAAAGGATGATTTCAGATTTTAAACTAATGAATAAAATTGCAAATAAAATTAAATTAAATAAAAACGCAGCAGAAAACTTTGGATTACTTAAAATTTGGGAAAAACTTCGATCAAGGACACACGTAGGTACCAGACAATTCGTGTAACAAGAAGTCAATCTAAGATATCAGACTTAATCGTAATTCACGGGAATTTTCCTAATTTGTTCGAAGGACTATTTCTAGAACAATCAAACCTATTCAAATATTGATGAACTAATCTTTCGTAATTCTAATCAAATTTGAATGCATAATTGCTGTGAAAATTCAGTAAAAACCTAAACCGCATAATGAAACCGAATTCTATTTTTAGTCAGTTTTACACTATGTTGATTATCGAAGTGATCAAAATCGAGACCTCCTCTGTCGACTTGGAATCGATTAACAAGCAAACAAATAACTGGCCAAGAAATTTGTAAGACAAATATAAATTCGATAATTTATAAAATCAAATCAAGTCTAAAAATCTCAAATAAACAAACGAGTTTTCTACATAAATTTTCTGGCCCAATCACCTGGCCTTGATCGAAAAAGAAAAACTACTCACAATTCATAATTCAAAACCAAGTTTTAATCATGAATTGATAAAAGAAAAATAAAAGAAAAAAGAAAAGAATTCTTCTCCCAAGCGTGTAGCCGTCTCTGCCTCCGTTTCCAACTCAGAAAAATTGTGGAACCCTTGTAAAATAATAAAAACTCCTATTTATAGTGTTTGGAAAGCCTTAAAAATTAATTTCCTAGTTGAAATATAATTTTCGGAATTTTCTGGCCCGTCAACACTCGCGCGTGCGCCTTGGAGTCCTCGCGCGCGCGCTTCATTAAAATACAGAGACTCAGGTTTCCTCTCTCGCGCGCGCGCGAGATAAAAGCTCGCCCGCGCGCGTTCTTCTCAAAATTCTCTGGAAATTCCTCTTGCGCGCGCGCGAGCTTTTATCTCGCGCGCGCGCGCTCTATTCTTGCTGAACATGCGCGATAGCTTCCTCCTCAGCGCGATTGCTCACCTTCTTAGCACGTTAGCGTTCCCTCATGCGCTATTCCTCACCTTCTTAGCGCGTTAGCGCCCCTTGAGGCGCTAAACTCCCACCAACAGCGCAACTTTTTCCTGCTCCGAGCGACGATTTTGAAAAATTCATATCTTAAGATCTAGCCGTCGGATTGACCTGAAACTTGGACTGCAGCTTCAAAACATCTTGAACTTTAATCTGACCGGTGAAGATCGGATTTGGATCTCTCAAAAATTAAATATGATTTTTATGTCAAGGCTGCTCTGTTATTCGCTCTTCAAAAATCCAATTTTCTACAAAATTAACCGGGAAAGTGAAATACACACACATGCACTAAAACACATAAAAATACATAAAAATAATATGAATGCACACAAAATAGACATAAAAATAACATGAAATAATGCATACAAAATGCACTTATCAACACCCCCATACTTAAACTTTGCTCGCCCTCGAGCAAGACATGCAAAAACAAAATGCAAATAAAAACATAAGTAAGGACAAGTCATGAATGTGCACAGCCTTTGAGAAGTTCAATTACCAACAAAAATCACAGACATGCTCTCAACTTTTCATAATACACTTTCGGTTTTACGTAAACGTGTGTGTGTGAAATGTCATTCCAGTTTCATACAACTTAGACCGAATTCGTCTCAAATCTGCTTAGCGACCTATGACAAATCAGTGCAAGTTTCACTTTTCAAGTGTCCATTCATTCCAACGATCTCTAGAAATACCCACCTCCCTTGAGATAATTAATTACACACCTCCGGATTTTGCACCCGGTATTGCATTAGCCCCAATAATTACCCGCTGACTTAGCTACAACTGGATAGGATATGAAAAATCATTCTATTTTTTCTTTCTAATCCCCTCATCTATAGCCCGGATGGAGCATCAATCCCATTTAACCCGCATACTTAGCCTTAAATTTAATCTTTTATAGGATTTTAATCCTTTCAAGGCCCGGATGGAATTGTATAAAACTCTTCTTTTTTTTTTCTCTAGGTGCGCCCAAGATCATAAGTGTAAACTAGAGCCTCATCAAAATTCATAGTACACAATCAAGATTCACAAACCACCTATTGCCGTGCAATGGTCAAACAGACAAAAACTTCATCAAATCTTTTGTTACAGTCCACTGGTCTAACATTAGTGCTTATAAATATTCACAGTTCAACCTACAGTTTCTCATGTCAAGTTAAGAGCAAAAAATTTTTTTTCAAAAATTCATTTTTTTCAAATAAACTTCATCATCATTGGCTATTATGACTCATCCAACTCATGCAAGACAACATAAACACAAAACATAATGAAATGCATGAATACAAACTATATGCAATAGACTATACCAAATGAATGCAAACACCAACACAAACAAAACTAATCTACCCCCCCATACTTATCCAAAGCATTGCCCTCAATGCTTAGAACAATAAACAAAATGCAAGAAAAACAAAAACACAATGAAAACAACAATAACACTCCCCTGGTTTTCGATGCATCCTCTTCCTTCTTGACAAAATCCTCTGGGACGGTATCAGCAGTCTAGATTATCGGCGAGCACGACCAACTGGCATGGGAAAGAAACAATAACCAAATAAAAACAAAAATAAAAACCAAAAACATAATAATAAAAAAAAACACTGGGTTGCCTCCCAGCCAGCGCTAAATTTATAGTCTATAGCCCGACTATACTCCTCTTTGAGTGGCGAAATTCAAGGTGGTTTATCCACCGTCTGTGAAAAACTCGAATCAGTCCTGCACTTGCATGCTACATCATTAAAGAACTTGTGCAAGGGATTAATTCCTGCAGACAACTGCACCTGCAGACATTTACCAACATCAGCATAAATTACATCAATAAAATTAACATGAGAGCAAGATTTGACAGTTAGGCTATCGGTAGCCGACTTAAACATTTTAAAAACAACTTGCTCATCATTCAATCTCAGAACCAACTCTCCCTTCTCAACATCAACTAGGGCTCTACTAGCAGCAAGAAAAGGACGCCCTAAAATCAGTGGAACCTCACAGTCCTCATCCATGTCAAGAATTACAAAATCTACAGGGTATATAAAGTGTTCTATCTTGACTAGGACATTCTCTACGATCCCTCTCGAATATTTAATAGAACCATCAGCAAATTTAAGAGAGATAGTAGCAGGTTCTATATTTTCAACTCCTAATTTTCGAGCAATAGAATAAGGCATTAAATTAATGCTCGACCCAAGATCACACAACACATTCTCAAAAGACAAACTTCCAATATGACAGGGTATAGAAAAACTCCCTGGATCCTGAGATTTTGTTGGAAGCTTCTTTTGCAACACCGCCGAGCACTCCTCCTTCATTGTGACTTGCGTAAGATCATTCAGCTTCTTTTTATTTTTCAGCAAATCTTTCAGAAACTTTGCATATCTCGGCATCTGAGCTAAAGCATCTTTCTTACTTGCCTTGGAGGAATTTTCAACCCGCACATCTTCCATAACTTCTGAACTTTTCGGCCTCTCCATGGTCTCTTCTTCGTCCATCTGCTTCTCCTCAGACTGTGCTCGAGTCACGACCATAATAGCATTCACGCCTCTTGGATTTGGTTCAGTGTTGCTAGGCAACGCTCCAGTAGGACGAGTAGAGAGTTGGGTTGCGATTTGACTCATCTGATTTTCCAACCTCTGCATCATAGCTTCTTGATTTTGTAAACGAGCCTCAGTACCCGCCACATATTTCATCATTATTTCCTCGAAGCTCGGCTTCTTCTCCTCTTGCTTGGACTGCCAGTTCTGATTATAAGTGTTGTTGCAGGAGTTGTACGGCTGCCGTCCTTGATTTCCCATAAAATTTACCGCATCAACTTCAAAAAACTGCTGATCTTCTTTCAGATTCCCTTGTGCTGGCGCTGTTTTCATGAGTGCCACTTGATGTGTTAGAGAGTCGATCTTAGCGTTCAGGGCCATCAAAGCATCGACCTCCAGAATTCCAGCCTTCTTTTCCTTCTTTACATCCGGCCATCCAATGTTACTCTCTGCCATATTGCCTATGATCTCCCTCGCATCAGCTGGCGTTTTCCTGAATAGACATCCATTGGCAGCAGCATCCAGCATAGATCGAACCGACTGATCGGCTCCGTTGTAGAACGTCTGGGTCTGCTGGCTTTGAGTAAGATTATGTTGAGGACATGTCCTCAACATCTTTTTGAACCTAGTCCACGCCGCATGTAGAGATTCTCCCTCCTTTTGCTTGAAAGATATAATATCAGAGAATAACTTAGCCATCTTCGTAGGAGGGAAATATTTCTTTAAGAATTCTTGGACAAGTCCCGTCCAAGTAGTAATAGAACCAGTCGGCAGGTCATCAAGCCACTCCAAGGCTTCGCACTGTAATGAGAAGGGGAATAACCGCAGTCTCACTGCATCAGAGGTTACCCCATTGACTTTGAAGGTGTCGCAGATCGACAGGAATCGCTCCAGATGAGCGTAAGGATCTTCAGTAGAAGTGCCTCCAAACCGTGCTTGAAGTTGGATCATCTGAATAGTGGAGGGTTTAAGCTCAAAGGTGTTCGCCTCAACAGCGGGGCGAACGATGCTGGATCCATAACCTTCAACCGGAGGCCTAATAAGATCCCAAACAGTGCGGTTGTCAACTTCGTCAGCCATCTCTTCCTCAGACTCAGAATCAAGCTCCAAATTAAGATATTTCCTAGCTCTCCGAATCCTGCTAAGTGTGCGTTCTATCTCCAAATTGAGTGGTAGAAGATTTTTGAATAGTCTAGATCGACGCATGCACTAGAAGATGAGTACCTGACAACACAAATAAAAAAAAATTCAGAAAGCAAATAAATAAAAAAAATAGTCTAATCTCAAGAGAAATAAAAATTTTGATATCAAACAGTCCCCGGCAACGGCGCCAAAAACTTGACCGCGTTAATCGGTGTGAATAAATTCAACTGGCAAGCGTACCAGGTCAAGTAATAATATAGTGGACAAAGGTCCAAGTGTCGAACCCACAGGGACTGTATAAAAATGATTATCAAAATCTATTTATTTCTACTTAATCTAGACTAATGAAAAAGGATGATTTCAGATTTTAAACTAATGAATAAAATTGCAAATAAAATTAAATTAAATAAAAACGCAGCAGAAAACTTTGGATTACTTAAAATTTGGGAAAAACTTCGATCAAGGACACACGTAGGTACCAGACAATTCGTGTAACAAGCAGTCAATCTAAGATATCAGACTTAATCGTAATTCACGGGAATTTTCCTAATTTGTTCGAAGGACTATTTCTAGAACAATCAAACCTATTCAAATATTGATGAACTAATCTTTCGTAATTCTAATCAAATTTGAATGCATAATTGCTGTGAAAATTCAGTAAAAACCTAAACCGCATAATGAAACCGAATTCTATTTCTAGTCAGTTTTACACTATGTTGATTATCGAAGTGATCAAAATCGAGACCTCCTCTGTCGACTTGGAATCGATTAACAAGCAAACAAATAACTGGCCAAGAAATTTGTAAGACAAATATAAATTCGATAATTAATAAATCAAATCAAGTCTAAAAATCTCAAATAAACAAACGAGTTTTCTACATAAATTGTCTGGCCCAATCACCTGGCCTTGATCGAAAAAGAAAAACTACTCACAATTCATAATTCAAAACCAAGTTTTAATCATGAATTGATAAAAGAAAAATAAAAGAAAAGAGAAAAGAATTCTTCTCCCAAGCGTGTAGCCGTCTCTGCCTCCGTTTCCAACTCAGAAAAATTGTGGAACCCTTGTAAAATAATAAAAACTCCTATTTATAGTGTTTGGAAAGCCTTAAAAATTAATTTCCTAGTTGAAATATAATTTTCGGAATTTTCTGGCCCGTCAACACGCGCGCGTGCGCCTTGGAGTCCTCGCGCGCGCGCTTCATTAAAATACAGAGACTCAGGTTTCCTCTCTCGCGCGCGCGCGAGATAAAAGCTCGCCCGCGCGCATTCTTCTCAAAATTCTCTGGAAATTCCTCTTGCGCGCGCGCGAGCTTTTATATCGCGCGCGCGCGCTCTATTCTTGCTGAACATGCGCGATAGCTTCCTCCTCAGCGCGATTGCTCACCTTCTTAGCACGTTAGCGTTCCCTCATGCGCTATTCCTCACCTTCTTAGCGCGTTAGCGCCCCTTGAGGCGCTAAACTCCCACCAACAGCGCAACTTTTTCCTGCTCCGAGCGACAATTTTGAAAAATTCATATCTTAAGATCTAGCCGTCGGATTGACCTGAAACTTGGACTGCAGCTTCAAAACATCTTGAACTTTAATCTGACTGGTGAAGATCGGATTTGGATCTCTCAAAAATTAAATATGATTTTTATGTCAAGGCTGCTCTGTTATTCGCTCTTCAAAAATCCAATTTCCTACAAAATTAACCGGGAAAGTGAAATACACACACATGCACTAAAACACATAAAAATACATAAAAATAATATGAATGCACACAAAATAGACATAAAAATAACATGAAATAATGCATACAAAATGCACTTATCAACACCCCCATACTTAAACCTTGCTCGCCCTCGAGCAAGACATGCAAAAACAAAATGCAAATAAAAACATAAGTAAGGACAAGTCATGAATGTGCACAGCCTTTGAGAAGTTCAATTACCAACAAAAATCACAGACATGCTCTCAACTTTTCATAATACACTTTCGGTTTTACGTAAACGTGTGTGTGTGAAATGTCATTCCAGTTTCATACAACTTAGACCGAATTCGTCTCAAATCTGCTTAGCGACCTATGACAAATCAGTGCAAGTTTCACTTTTCAAGTGTCCATTCATTCCAACGATCTCTAGACATACCCACCTCCCTTGAGATTATGAATTACACACCTCCGGATTTTGCACCCGGTATTGCATTAGCCCCAATAATTACCCGCTGACTTAGCTACAACTGGATAGGATATGAAAAATCATTCTATTTTTTCTTTCTAATCCCCTCATCTATAGCCCGGATGGAGCATCAATCCCATTTAACCCGCATACTTAGCCTTAAATTTAATCTTTTATAGGATTTTAATCCTTTCAAGGCCCGGATGGAATTGTATAAAACTCTTCTTTTTTTTTTTTCTCTAGGTGCGCCCAAGATCATAAGTGTAAACTAGAGCCTCATCAAAATTCATAGTACACAATCAAGATTCACAAACCACCTATTGCCGTGCAATGGTCAAACAGACAAAAACTTCATCAAATCTTTTGTTACAGTCCACTGGTCTAACATTAGTGCTTATAAATATTCACAGTTCAACCTACAGTTTCTCATGTCAAGTTAAGAGCAAAAATTTTTTTTTCAAAAATTCATTTTTTTCAAATAAACTTCATCATCATTGGCTATTATGACTCATCCAACTCATGCAAGACAACATAAATACAAAACATAATGAAATGCATGAATACAAACTATATGCAATAGACTATACCAAATGAATGCAAACACCAACACAAACAAAACTAATCTACCCCCCATACTTATCTAAAGCATTGCCCTCAATTCTTAGAACAATAAACAAAATGCAAGAAAAACAAAAACACAATGAAAACAACAATAACACTCCCCTGGTTTTCGATGCATCCTCTTCCTTCTTGACAAAATCCTCTGGGACGGTATCAGCAGTCTAGATTATCGGCGAGCACGACCAAATGGCATGGGAAAGAAACAATAACCAAATAAAAACAAAAATAAAAACCAAAAACATAATAATAATAATAAAAAACACTGGGTTGCCTCCCAGCCAGCGCTAAATTTATAGTCTATAGCCCGACTATACTCCTCTTTGAGTGGAGAAATTCAAGGTGGTTTATCCACCGTCTGTGAAAAACTCGAATCAGTCCTGCACTTGCATGCTACATCATTAAAGAACTTGTGCAAGGGATTAATTCCTGCAGACAACTGCACCTGCAGACATTTACCAACATCAGCATAAATTACATCAATAAAATTAACATGAGAGCAAGATTTGACAGTTAGGCTATCGGTAGCCGACTTAAACATTTTAAAAACAACTTGCTCATCATTCAATCTCAGAACCAACTCTCCCTTCTCAACATCAACTAGGGCTCTACTAGCAGCAAGAAAAGGACGCCCTAAAATCAGTGGAACCTCACAGTCCTCATCCATGTCAAGAATAACAAAATATACAGGGTATATAAAGTGTTCTATCTTGACTAGGACATTCTCTACGATCCCTCTCGGATATTTAATAGAACCATCAGCAAATTTAAGAGAGATAGTAGCAGGTTCTATATTTTTAACTCCTAATTTTCGAGCAATAGAATAAGACATTAAATTAATGCTCGACCCAAGATCACACAACACATTCTCAAAAGACAAACTTCCAATATGACAGGGTATAGAAAAACTCCCTGGATCCTGAGATTTTGTTGGAAGCTTCTTTTGCAACACCGCCGAGCACTCCTCCTTCATTGTGACTTGCGTAAGATCATTCAGCTTCTTTTTATTTTTCAGCAAATCTTTCAGAAACTTTGCATATCTCGGCATCTGAGCTAAAGCATCTTTCTTACTTGCCTTGGAGGAATTTTCAACCCGCACATCTTCCATAACTTCTGAACTTTTCGGCCTCTCCATGGTCTCTTCTTCGTCCATCTGCTTCTCCTCAGACTGTGCTCGAGTCACGACCATAATAGCATTCACGCCTCTTGGATTTGGTTCAGTGTTGCTAGGCAACGCTCCAGTAGGACGAGTAGAGAGTTGGGTTGCGATTTGACTCATCTGATTTTCCAACCTCTGCATCATAGCTTCTTGATTTTGTAAACGAGCCTCAGTACCCGCCACATATTTCATCATTATTTCCTCGAAGCTCGGCTTCTTCTCCTCTTGCTTGGACTGCCAGTTCTGATTATAAGTGTTGTGTTGCAGGAGTTGTACGGCTGCCGTCCTTGATTTCCCATAAAATTTACCGCATCAACTTCAAACAACTGCTGATCTTCTTTCAGATTCCCTTGTGCTGGCGCTGTTTTCATGAGTGCCACTTGATGTGTTAGAGAGTCGATCTTAGCGTTCAGGGCCATCAAAGCATCGACCTCCAGAATTCCAGCCTTCTTTTCCTTCTTTACATCCGGCCATCCAATGTTACTCTCTGCCATATTGCCTATGATCTCCCTCGCATCAGCTGGCGTTTTCCTGAATAGACATCCATTGGCAGCAGCATCCAGCATAGATCGAACCGACTGATCGGCTCCGTTGTAGAACGTCTGGGTCTGCTGGCTTTGAGTAAGATTATGTTGAGGACATGTCCTCAACATCTTTTTGAACCTAGTCCACGCCGCATGTAGAGATTCTCCCTCCTTTTGCTTGAATGATATAATATCAGAGAATAACTTAGCCATCTTCGTAGGAGGGAAATATTTCTTTAAGAATTCTTGGACAAGTCCCGTCCAAGTAGTAATAGAACCAGTCGGCAGGTCATCAAGCCACTCCAAGGCTTCGCACTGTAATGAGAAGGGGAATAACCGCAGTCTCACTGCATCAGAGGTTACCCCATTGACTTTGAAGGTGTCGCAGATCGACAGGAATCGCTCCAGATGAGCGTAAGGATCTTCAGTAGAAGTGCCTCCAAACCGTGCTTGAAGTTGGATCATCTGAATAGTGGAGGGTTTAAGCTCAAAGCTGTTCGCCTCAACAGCGGGGCGAACGATGCTGGATCCATAACCTTCAACCGGAGGCCTAATAAGATCCCAAACAGTGCGGTTGTCAACTTCGTCAGCCATCTCTTCCTCAGACTCAGAATCAAGCTCCAAATTAAGATATTTCCTAGCTCTCCGAATCCTGCTAAGTGTGCGTTCTATCTCCAAATCGAGTGGTAGAAGATTTTTGAATAGTCTAGATCGACGCATGCACTAGAAGATGAGTACCTGACAACACAAATAAAAAAAAAATTCAGAAAGCAAATAAATAAAAAAAGTCTAATCTCAAGAAAAATAAAAATTTTGATATCAAACAGTCCCCGGCAACGGCGCCAAAAACTTGACCGCGTTAATCGGTGTGAATAAATTCAACTGGCAAGCGTACCAGGTCAAGTAATAATATAGTGGACAAAGGTCCAAGTGTCGAACCCACAGGGACTGTACAAAAATGATTACCAAAATCTATTTATTTCTATTTAATCTAGACTAATGAAAAAGGATGATTTCAGATTTTAAACTAATGAATAAAATTGCAAATAAAATTAAATTAAATAGAAACGCAGCAGAAAACTTTGGATTACTTAAAATTTGGGAAAAACTTCGATCAAGGACACACGTAGGTACCAGACAATTCGTGTAACAAGAAGTCAATTTAAGATATCAGACTTAATCGTAATTCACGGGAATTTTCCTAATTTGTTCGAAGGACTATTTCTAGAACAATCAAACCTATTCAAATATTGATGAACTAATCTTTCGTAATTCTAATCAAATTTGAATGCATAATTGCTGTGAAAATTCAATAAAAACCTAAACCGCATAATGAAACCGAATTCTATTTCTAGTCAGTTTTACACTATGTTGATTATCGAAGTGATCAAAATCGAGACCTCCTCTGTCGACTTGGAATCGATTAACAAGCAAACAAATAACTGGCCAAGAAATTTGTAAGACAAATATAAATTCGATAATTAATAAAATCAAATCAAGTCTAAAAATCTCAAATAAACAAACGAGTTTTCTACATAAATTGTCTGGCCCAATCACCTGGCCTTGATCGAAAAAGAAAAACTACTCACAATTCATAATTCAAAACCAAGTTTTAATCATGAATTGATAAAAGAAAAATAAAAGAAAAGAGAAAAGAAAAGAATTCTTCTCCCAAGCGTGTAGCCGTCTCTGCCTCCGTCTCCAACTCAGAAAAATTGTGGAACCCTTGTAAAATAATAAAAACTCCTATTTATAGTGTTTGGAAAGCCTTAAAAATTAATTTCCTAGTTGAAATATAATTTTCGGAATTTTCTGGCCCGTCAACACGCGCGCGTGCGCCTTGGAGTCCTCGCGCGCGCGCTTCATTAAAATACAGAGACTCAGGTTTCCTCTCTCGCGCGCGCGCGAGATAAAAGCTCGCCCGCGCGCGTTCTTCTCAAAATTCTCTGGAAATTCCTCTTGCGCGCGCGCGAGCTTTTATCTCGCGCGCGCGCGCTCTATTCTTGCTGAACATGCGCGATAGCTTCCTCCTCAGCGCGATTGCTCACCTTCTTAGCGCGTTAGCGCTCCCTCATGCGCTATTCCTCACCTTCTTAGCGCGTTAGCGCCCCTTGAGGCGCTAAACTCCCACCAACAGCGCAACTTTTTTTTTGCTCCGAGCGACGATTTTGAAAAATTCATATCTTAAGATCTAGCCGTCGGATTGACCTCAAACTTGGACTGCAGCTTCAAAACATCTTGAACTTTAATCTGACTGGTGGAGATCGGATTTGGATCTCTCAAAAATTAAATATGATTTTTATGTCAAGGCTGCTCTGTTATTCGCTCTTCAAAAATCCAATTTCCTACAAAATTAACCGGGGAAGTGAAATACACACACATGCACTAAAACACATAAAAATACATAAAAATAATATGAATGCAAACAAAATAGACATAAAAATAACATGAAATAATGCATACAAAATGCACTTATCAACACCCCCATACTTAAACCTTGCTCGCCCTCGAGCAAGATATGCAAAAACAAAATGCAAACAAAAACATAAGTAAGGACAAGTCATGAATGTGCACAGCCTTTGAGAAGTTCAATTACCAACAAAAATCACAGACATGCTCTCAATTTTTCATAATACACTTTCGGTTTTACTTACAACGTGTGTGTGTGAAATGTCATTCCAGTTTCATACAACTTAGACCGAATTCGTCTCAAATCTGCTTAGCGACCTATGACAAATCAGTGCAAGTTTCACTTTTCAAGTGTCCATTCATTCCAACGATCTCTAGACATACCCACCTCCCTTGAGATAACGAATTACACACCTCCGGATTTTGCACCCGGTATTGCATTAGCCCCAATAATTACCCGCTAACTTAGCTACAACTGGATAGGATATGAAAAATCATTCTATTTTTTCTTTCTAATCCCCTCATCTATAGCCCGGATGGAGCATCAATCCCATTTAACCCGCATACTTAGCCTTAAATTTAATCTTTTATAGGATTTTAATCCTTTCAAGGCCCGAATAGAATTGTATAAAACTCTTCTTTTTTTTTTCTCTAGGTGCGCCCAAGATCATAAGTGTAAACTAGAGCCTCATCAAAATTCATAGTACACAATCAAGATTCACAAACCACCTATTGTCGTGCAATGGTCAAACAGACAAAAACTTCATCAAATCTTTTGTTACAGTCCACTGGTCTAACATTAGTGCTTATAAATATTCACAGTTCAACCTACAGTTTCTCATGTCAAGTTAAGAGCAAAAAATTTTTTTTCAAAAATTCATTTTTTTCAAATAAACTTCATCATCATTGGCTATTATGACTCATCCAACTCATGCAAGACAACATAAACACAAAACATAATGAAATTCATGAATACAAACTATATGCAATAGACTATACCAAATGAATGCAAACACCAACACAAACAAAACTAATCTACCCCCCATACTTATCCAAAGCATTGCCCTCAATGCTTAGAACAATAAACAAAATTCAAGAAAAACAAAAACACAATGAAAACAACAATAACACTCCTCTGGTTTTCGATGCATCCTCTTCCTTCTTGACAAAATCCTCTGGGACGGTATCAGCAGTCTAGATTATCGGCGAGCACGACCAACTGGCATGGGAAAGAAACAATAACCAAATAAAAACAAAAATAAAAACCAAAAACATAATAATAATAATAAAAAACACTGGGTTGCCTCCCAGCCAGCGCTAAATTTATAGTCTATAGCCCGACTATACTCCTCTTTGAGTGGCGAAATTCAAGGTGGTTTATCCACCGTCTGTGAAAAACTCGAATCAGTCCTGCACTTGCATGCTACATCATTAAAGAACTTGTGCAAGGGATTAATTCCTGCAGACAACTGCACCTGCAGACATTTACCAACATCAGCATAAATTACATCAATAAAATTAACATGAGAGCAAGATTTGACAGTTAGGCTATCGGTAGCCGACTTAAAAATTTTAAAAACAACTTGCTCATCATTCAATCTCAGAACCAACTCTCCCTTCTCAACATCAACTAGGGCTCTACTAGCAGCAAGAAAAGGACGCCCTAAAATCAGTGGAACCTTACAGTCCTCATCCATGTCAAGAATAACAAAATCTACAGGGTATATAAAGTGTTCTATCTTGACTAGGACATTCTCTACGATCCCTCTCGGATATTTAATAGAACCATCAGCAAATTTAAGAGAGATAGTAGCAGGTTCTATATTTTCAACTCCTAATTTTCGAGCAATAGAATAAGGCATTAAATTAATGCTCGACCCAAGATCACACAACACATTCTCAAAAGACAAACTTCCAATATGACAGGGTATAGAAAAACTCCCTGGATCCTGAGATTTTGTTGGAAGCTTCTTTTGCAACACCGCCGAGCACTCCTCCTTCATTGTGACTTGCGTAAGATCATTCAGCTTCTTTTTATTTTTCAGCAAATCTTTCAGAAACTTTGCATATCTCGGCATCTGAGCTAAAGCATCTTTCTTACTTGCCTTGGAGGAATTTTCAACCCGCACATCTTCCATAACTTCTGAACTTTTCGGCCTCTCCATGGTCTCTTCTTCGTCCATCTGCTTCTCCTCAGACTGGGCTCGAGTCACGACCATAATAGCATTCACGCCTCTTGGATTTGGTTCAGTGTTGCTAGGCAACGCTCCAGTAGGACGAGTAGAGAGTTGGGTTGCGATTTGACTCATCTGATTTTCCAACCTCTGCATCATAGCTTCTTGATTTTGTAAACGAGCCTCAGTACCCGCCACATATTTCATCATTATTTCCTCGAAGCTCGGCTTCTTCTCCTCTTGCTTGGACTGCCAGTTCTGATTATAAGTGTTGTTTCAGGAGTTGTACGGCTGCCGTCCTTGATTTCCCATAAAATTTACCGCATCAACTTCAAACAACTGCTGATCTTCTTTCAGATTCCCTTATGCTGGCGCTGTTTTCATGAGTGCCACTTGATGTGTTAGAGAGTCGATCTTAGCGTTCAGGGCCATCAAAGCATCGACCTCCAGAATTCCAGCCTTCTTTTCCTTCTTTACATCCGGCCATCCAATGTTACTCTCTGCCATATTGCCTATGATCTCCCACGCATCAGCTGGCGTTTTCCTGAATAGACATCCATTGGCAGCAGCATCCAGCATAGATCGAACCGACTGATCGGCTCCGTTGTAGAACGTCTGGGTCTGCTGGCTTTGAGTAAGATTATGTTGAGGACATGTCCTCAACATCTTTTTGAACCTAGTCCACGCCGCATGTAGAGATTCTCCCTCCTTTTGCTTGAAAGATATAATATCAGAGAATAACTTAGCCATCTTCGTAGGAGGGAAATATTTCTTTAAGAATTCTTGGACAAGTCCCGTCCAAGTAGTAATAGAACCAGTCGGCAGGTCATCAAGCCACTCCAAGGCTTCGCACTGTAATGAGAAGGGGAATAACCGCAGTCTCACTGCATCAGAGGTTACCCCATTGACTTTGAAGGTGTCGCAGATCGACAGGAATCGCTGCAGATGAGCGTAAGGATCTTCAGTAGAAGTGCCTCCAAACCGTGCTTGAAGTTGGATCATCTGAATAGTGGAGGGTTTAAGCTCAAAGCTGTTCGCCTCAACAGCGGGGCGAACGATGCTGGATCCATAACCTTCAACCGGAGGCCTAATAAGATCCCAAACAGTGCGGTTGTCAACTTCGTCAGCCATCTCTTCCTCAGACTCAGAATCAAGCTCCAAATTAAGATATTTCCTAGCTCTCCGAATCCTGCTAAGTGTGCGTTCTATCTCCAAATCGAGTGGTAGAAGATTTTTGAATAGTCTAGATCGACGCATGCACTAGAAGATGAGTACCTGACAACACAAATAAAAAAAAAATTCAGAAAGCAAATAAATAAAAAAAATAGTCTAATCTCAAGAGAAATAAAAATTTTGATATCAAACAGTCCCCGGCAACGGCGCCAAAAACTTGACCGCGTTAATCGGTGTGAATAAATTCAACTGGCAAGCGTACCAGGTCAAGTAATAATATAGTGGACAAAGGTCCAAGTGTCGAACCCACAGGGACTGTATAAAAATGATTACCAAAATCTATTTATTTCTACTTAATCTAGACTAATGAAAAAGGATGATTTCAGATTTTAAACTAATGAATAAAATTGCAAATAAAATTAAATTAAATAAAAACGCAGCAGAAAACTTTGGATTACTTAAAATTTGGGAAAAACTTCGATCAAGGACACACGTAGGTACCAGACAATTCGTGTAACAAGCAGTCAATTTAAGATATCAGACTTAATCGTAATTCACGGGAATTTTCCTAATTTGTTCGAAGGACTATTTCTAGAACAATCAAACCTATTCAAATATTGATTAACTAATCTTTCGTAATTCTAATCAAATTTGAATGCATAATTTCTGTGAAAATTCAGTAAAAACCTAAACCGCATAATGAAACCGAATTTTATTTCTAGTCAGTTTTACACTATGTTGA
Organism: Henckelia pumila; assembly: GCF_033568475.1. Lineage (NCBI taxonomy): Eukaryota > Viridiplantae > Streptophyta > Magnoliopsida > Lamiales > Gesneriaceae > Henckelia > Henckelia pumila. Next base: position 142,317,940 of record NC_133123.1, on the reverse strand, counting down.
TTATCGAAGTGATCAAAATCGAGACCTCCTCTGTCGACTTGGAATCGATTAACAAGCAAACAAATAACTGGCCAAGAAATTTGTAAGACAAATATAAATTCGATAATTAATAAAATCAAATCAAGTCTAAAAATCTCAAATAAACAAACGAGTTTTCTACATAAATTGTCTGGCCCAATCACCTGGCCTTGATCGAAAAAGAAAAACTACTCACAATTCATAATTCAAAACCAAGTTTTAATCATGAATTGATAAAAGAAAAATAAAAGAAAAGAGAAAAGAATTCTTCTCCCAAGCGTGTAGCCGTCTCTGCCTCCGTCTCCAACTCAGAAAAATTGTGGAACCCTTGTAAAATAATAAAAACTCCTATTTATAGTGTTTGGAAATCCTTAAAAATTAATTTCCTAGTAGAAATATAATTTTCGGAATTTTCTGGCCCGTCAACATGCGCGCGTGCGCCTTGGAGTCCTCGCGCGCGCGCTTCATTAAAATACAGAGACTCAGGTTTCCTCTCTCGCGCGCGCGCAAGATAAAAGCTCGCCCGCGCGCGTTCTTCTCAAAATTCTCTGGAAATTCCACTTGCGCGCGCGCGAGCTTTTATCTCGCGCGCGCGCGCTCTATTCTTGCTGAACATGCGCGATAGCTTCCTCCTCAGCGCGATTGCTCACCTTCTTAGCGAGTTAACGCTCCCTCATGCGCTATTCCTCACCTTCTTAGCGCGTTAGCGCCCCTTGAGGCGCTAAACTCCCACCAACAGCGCAACTTTTTCCTGCTCCGAGCGACGATTTTGAAAAATTCATATCATAAGATCTAGCCGTCGGATTGACCTGAAACTTGGACTGCAGCTTCAAAACATCTTGAACTTTAATCTGACTGGTGGAGATCGGATTTGGATCTCTCAAAAATTAAATATGATTTTTATGTCAAGGCTGCTCTGTTATTCGCTCTTCAAAAATCCAATTTCCTACAAAATTAACCGGGGAAGTGAAATACACACATATGACTAAAACACATAAAAATACATAAAAATAATATGAATGCACACAAAATAGACATAAAAATAACATGAAATAATGCATACAAAATGCACTTATCAACACCCCCATACTTAAACCTTGCTCGCCCTCGAGCAAGACATGCAAAAACAAAATGCAAACAAAAACATAAGTAAGGACAAGTCATGAATGTGCACAGCCTTTGAGAAGTTCAATTACCAACAAAAATCACAGACATGCTCTCAACTTTTCATAATACACTTTTGGTTTTACGTAAACGTGTGTGTGTGAAATGTCATTCCAGTTTCATACAACTTAGACCGAATTCGTCTCAAATCTGCTTAGCGACCTATGACAAATCAGTGCAAGTTTCACTTTTCAAGTGTCCATTCATTCCAACGATCTCTAGACATACCCACCTCCCTTGAGATAATAAATTACACACCTCCGGATTTTGCACCCGGTATTGCATTAGCCCCAATAATTACCCGCTGACTTAGCTACAACTGGATAGGATATGAAAAATCATTCTATTTTTTCTTTCTAATCCCCTCATCTATAGCCCGGATGGAGCATCAATCCCATTTAACCCGCATACTTAGCCTTAAATTTAATCTTTTATAGGATTTTAATCCTATCAAGGCCCGGATGGAATTGTATAAAACTCTTCTTTTTTTTTTCTCTAGGTGCGCCCAAGATCATAAGTGTAAACAAGAGCCTCATCAAAATTCATAGTACACAATCAAGATTCACAAACCACCTATTGCCGTGCAATGGTCAAACAGACAAAAACTTCATCAAATCTTTTGTTACAGTCCACTGGTCTAACATTAGTGCTTATAAATATTCACAGTTCAACCTACAGTTTCTCATGTCAAGTTAAGAGCAAAAATTTTTTTTTCAAAAATTCATTTTTTTCAAATAAACTTCATCATCATTGGCTATTATGACTCATCCAACTCATGCAAGACAACATAAACACAAAACATAATGAAATGCATGAATACAAACTATATGCAATAGACTATACCAAATGAATGCAAACACCAACACAAACAAAACTAATCTACCCCCCATACTTATCCAAAGCATTGCCCTCAATGCTTAGAACAATAAACAAAATGCAAGAAAAACAAAAACACAATGAAAACAACAATAACACTCCCCTGGTTTTCGATGCATCCTCTTCCTTCTTGACAAAATCCTCTGGGACGGTATCAGCAGTCTAGATTATCGGCGAGCACGACCAACTGGCATGGGAAAGAAACAATAACCAAATAAAAACAAAAATAAAAACCAAAAACATAATAATAAAAAAAAAACACTGGGTTGCCTCCCAGCCAGCGCTAAATTTATAGTCTATAGCCCGACTATACTCCTCTTTGAGTGGCGAAATTCAAGGTGGTTTATCCACCGTCTGTGAAAAACTCGAATCAGTCCTGCACTTGCATGCTACATCATTAAAGAACTTGTGCAAGGGATTAATTCCTGCAGACAACTGCACCTGCAGACATTTACCAACATCAGCATAAATTACATCAATAAAATTAACATGAGAGCAAGATTTGACAGTTAGGCTATCGGTAGCCGACTTAAACATTTTAAAAACAACTTGCTCATCATTCAATCTCAGAACCAACTCTCCCTTCTCAACATCAACTAGGGCTCTACTAGCAGCAAGAAAAGGACGCCCTAAAATCAGTGGAACCTCACAGTCCTCATCCATGTCAAGAATAACAAAATCTACAGGGTATATAAAGTGTTCTATCTTGACTAGGACATTCTCTACGATCCCTCTCGGATATTTAATAGAACCATCAGCAAATTTAAGAGAGATAGTAGCAGGTTCTATATTTTCAACTCCTGATTTTCGAGCAATAGAATAAGGCATTAAATTAATGCTCGACCCAAGATCACACAACACATTCTCAAAAGACAAACTTCCAATATGACAGGGTATAGAAAAACTCCCTGGATCCTGAGATTTTGTTGGAAGCTTCTTTTGCAACACCGCCGAGCACTCCTCCTTCATTGTGACTTGCGTAAGATCATTCAGCTTCTTTTTATTTTTCAGCAAATCTTTCAGAAACTTTGCATATCTCGGCATCTGAGCTAAAGCATCTTTCTTACTTGCCTTGGAGGAATTTTCAACCCGCACATCTTCCATAACTTCTGAACTTTTCGGCCTCTCCATGGTCTCTTCTTCGTCCATCTGCTTCTCCTCAGACTGTGCTCGAGTCACGACCATAATAGCATTCACGCCTCTTGGATTTGGTTCAGTGTTGCTAGGCAACGCTCCAGTAGGACGAGTAGAGAGTTGGGTTGCGATTTGACTCATCTGATTTTCCAACCTCTGCATCATAGCTTCTTGATTTTGTAAACGAGCCTCAGTACCCGCCACATATTTCATCATTATTTCCTCGAAGCTCGGCTTCTTCTCCTCTTGCTTGGACTGCCAGTTCTGATTATAAGTGTTGTTGCAGGAGTTGTACGGCTGCCGTCCTTGATTTCCCATAATATTTACCGCATCAACTTCAAACAACTGCTGATCTTCTTTCAGATTCCCTTGTGCTGGCGCTGTTTTCATGAGTGCCACTTGATGTGTTAGAGAGTCGATCTTAGCATTCAGGGGCATCAAAGCATCGACCTCCAGAATTCCAGCCTTCTTTTCCTTCTTTACATCCGGCCATCCAATGTTACTCTCTGCCATATTGCCTATGATCTCCCACGCATCAGCTGGCGTTTTCCTGAATAGACATCCATTGGCAGCAGCATCCAGCATAGATCGAACCGACTGATCGGCTCCGTTGTAGAACGTCTGGGTCTGCTGGCTTTGAGTAAGATTATGTTGAGGACATGTCCTCAACATCTTTTTGAACCTAGTCCACGCCGCATGTAGAGATTCTCCCTCCTTTTGCTTGAAAGATATAATATCAGAGAATAACTTAGCCATCTTCGTAGGAGGGAAATATTTCTTTAAGAATTCTTGGACAAGTCCCGTCCAAGTAGTAATAGAACCAGTCGGCAGGTCATCAAGCCACTCCAAGGCTTCGCACTGTAATGAGAAGGGGAATAACCGCAGTCTCACTGCATCAGAGGTTACCCCATTGACTTTGAAGGTGTCGCAGATCGATAGGAATCGCTCCAGATGAGCGTAAGGATCTTCAGTAGAAGTGCCTCCAAACCGTGCTTGAAGTTGGATCATCTGAATAGTGGAGGGTTTAAGCTCAAAGCTGTTCGCCTCAACAGCGGGGCGAACGATGCTGGATCCATAACCTTCAACCGGAGGCCTAATAAGATCCCAAACAGTGCGGTTGTCAACTTCGTCAGCCATCTCTTCCTCAGACTCAGAATCAAGCTCCAAATTAAGATATTTCCTAGCTCTCTGAATCCTGCTAAGTGTGCGTTCTATCTCCAAATCGAGTGGTAGAAGATTTTTGAATAGTCTAGATCGACGCATGCACTAGAAGATGAGTACCTGACAACACAAATAAAAAAAAAAATTCAGAGAGCAAATAAATAAAAAAAAATAGTCTAATCTCAAGAGAAATAAAAATTTTGATATCAAACAGTCCCCGGCAACGGCGCCAAAAACTTGACCGCGTTAATCGGTGTGAATAAATTCAACTGGCAAGCGTACCAGGTCAAGTAATAATATAGTGGACAAAGGTCCAAGTGTCGAACCCACAGGGACTGTATAAAAATGATTACCAAAATCTATTTATTTCTACTTAATCTAGACTAATGAAAAAGGATGATTTCAGATTTTAAACTAATGAATAAAATTGCAAATAAAATTAAATTAAATAAAAACGCAGCAGAAAACTTTGGATTACTTAAAATTTGGGAAAAACTTCGATCAAAGACACACGTAGGTACCAGACAATTCGTGTAACAAGCAGTCAATCTAAGATATCAGACTTAATCGTAATTCACGGGAATTTTTCTAATTTGTTCGAAGGACTATTTCTAGAACAATCAAACCTATTCAAATATTGATGAACTAATCTTTCGTAATTCTAATCAAATTTGAATGCATAATTGCTGTGAAAATTCAGTAAAAACCTAAACCGCATAATGAAACCGAATTCTATTTCTAGTCAATTTACACTATGTTGATTATCGAAGTGATCAAAATCGAGACCTCCTCTGTCGACTTGGAATCGATTAACAAGCAAACAAATAACTGGCCAAGAAATTTGTAAGACAAATATAAATTCGATAATTAATAAAATCAAATCAAGTCTAAAAATCTCAAATAAACAAACGAGTTTTCTACATAAATTGTCTGGCCCAATCACCTGGCCTTGATCGAAAAAGAAAAACTACTCACAATTCATAATTCAAAACCAAGTTTTAATCATGAATTGATAAAAGAAAAATAAAAGAAAAGAGAAAAGAATTCTTCTCCCAAGCGTGTAGCCGTCTCTGCCTCCGTCTCCAACTCAGAAAAATTGTGGAACCCTTGTAAAATAATAAAAACTCCTATTTATAGTGTTTGGAAAGCCTTAAAAATTAATTTCCTAGTTGAAATATAATTTTCGGAATTTTCTGGCCCGTCAACACGCGCGCGTGCGCCTTGGAGTCCTCGCGCGCGCGCTTCATTAAAATACAGAGACTCAGGTTTCCTCTCTCGCGCGCGCGATATAAAAGCTCGCCCGCGCGCGTTCTTCTCAAAATTCTCTGGAAATTCCTCTTGCGCGTGCGCGAGCTTTTATCTCGCGCGCGCGCGCTCTATTCTTGCTGAACATGCGCGATAACTTCCTCCTCAGCGCGATTGCTCACCTTCTTAGCGCGTTAGCGCTCCCTCATGCGCTATTCCTCACCTTCTTAGCGCGTTAGCGCCCCTTGAGGCGCTAAACTCCCACCAACAGCGCAACTTTTTCCTGCTCCGAGCGACGATTTTGAAAAATTCATATCTTAAGATCTAGCCGTCGGATTGACCTGAAACTTGGACTGCAGCTTCAAAACATCTTGAACTTTAATCTGACAGGTGGAGATCGGATTTGGATCTCTCAAAAATTAAATATGATTTTTATGTCAAGGCTGCTCTGTTATTCGCTCTTCAAAAATCCAATTTCCTACAAAATTAACCGGGGAAGTGAAATACACACACATGCACTAAAACACATAAAAAAACATAAAAATAATATGAATGCACACAAAATAGACATAAAAATAACATGAAATAATGCATACAAAATGCACTTATCACTAAACAAGTTGTCTTCTCCTCTTCAAAGGAGTTGATTTATGTAATAATATTATGTCTGAATAAATTTCCTAAATCTCTCGTTCTTCTTGCTCATATTTTATAATTAAATTTATATACCATACGCCTTAAGGTAGAAAACAAATTAAGGCTGTGCTGGGTGTCGTTGAAGGAGCTTGTGCAGAAACCATCTGTTGCGACTGCGTGGTTGGAGTGTGAGGAGCACTTCGTAAAATTCGGCAGGTATGACCCGATGACATTATGGTCAAAGAGGTATTTAAATTTAATTCATCTTACGGAAGCATGTTGGACCCTAATCTGGAGTATATCGGCTGGAAATCTTGCGTAACTAATAGTCTTGCATGACCGGGACTTGTTCGATAGGTTTAACAAAGCCACGTATAAAGGATTAGTTTTAATTATATTTTAATTCAAACATGGGGACCACTAGGGAGTGAAAATAAAGAAAAGGGTGGGTAGGAAGTTAAGTTAAAGAGAAGTTTGGTAGTGGGGAGTTTAAAATAATTTGCCCAAAAAAAAATTCATTCTAAAACTAGAGTATAATTAATTTTTCTTTCGAAATTATATTTGAGTGTTCTTTTTTATAATTTATTTTATATGACTGAAAATATTTTTAATAAATGAGTGTTTTTTGGGGAAAAAAGTGAATATATTTTAGAAATCAAATACAATTGATATAAAAATGTTTTATTTAGGTAAAATATATAAATCGTATATACTACTGGTATCAATGTTAATTAATTATCATAAGTGATCGTTACATTACAGTACTCAAGTTTCCTATCCCAACAACAGTCCTATAAAAGGGCATTGGGGCGCATCAAAATAATCACACACCATATTAATATTCAACAAAGAAATAAAAAAAAATGGGGCATGCAATTGTTGAACATTTGGTCACGGTGGTTGTATTAGCCACGATTCTCCAAGCAACTCATGCGTGTCATATGACCCAGAAATACAAGGTTATACTCATCAGCGGGATCCCGGCCGACTCACCCGATCCATTGCAGGTCCATTGCAGATCGAAGAACGACGATCTCGGTTATCATCAACTTTTCCGAAACCAAAGTTTCTCGTGGACGTTTTGCGAAAATATATTCCAGAATACGTTGTTCTATTGCGACCTCAAATGGGATTTAAAGTACCAATCTTTCCATGCTTTTGACTCACAAGACTTGGGAAGCTGTGTGGGAGGGCTATGTTTTTGGCTGGCACTGAGCGATGATATTTATTCTGCAATAGAGAACGCACCCACCTGGAACAAGAAATTTGATTGGCGGAGCTAGCTAGCTAGCTAGCTAGGCGCATATATAAGACATTGTTTAGTTTGGTGTATTATTAATCTATATATAATTTATCTCATTCAATCTCGCGTTATTTTCGCCATATTATTTATCCATTTATTAATTATTAATTTTACATCAATTAAATCAAATAAATTATAATTCATTCATTCATCAAATCAAATATTGTATTAACTATTATTTCTTATTTATTTTTAATTAACAGTATATTACTTATATTTGTATTACTTATCATATCACTCAAACCAAACGATGCTTGTAGTATTGTTGAATAATGCAATACTAGTTAATTTATGCGCTTGTATATTAATTAATTTAGTTTACTTTTCCGTAGTAGGTACCAAACATATGATATTGAAAGTTTAATGGAGAGTTTAATTTAACCTAAAGGATTCAGAATTTGGCCGACAAACAACACCACTCCCGTCATATCTTCTCTTATAACAAACAAGAATGGATGGTTAGCCACAAACTCCAACTTCTTATTAATCCTCAGACACTGTAGTTCAACCACACATGCAGAAACAGCGGTGGCTTCTGTCCCTTCCTCGTTCACCTCGATAAATGACTCGTGGAAGATGCTTGAAACCAAAAGACCCCGGCCGACGAAGGAGTTGTCCACCATCTCGGTGAGACCAGCTTTAACAAACGGTAACAAGAGCCCTTGTCCTTTGAAAATTTCAGATGCTTCGAACCCAAATTTTATTTTGAATTTAGGAATGCGGAACTCACCAACTTCTACTCGTTCGTAGGGGAGCTGGTGTTGTATGAATCCAGATGTACACCCAAATTTCTCTACCAAAGCGACAAGCCCATCTTTGGCGTCTGGAAGAAAGAAATACATGGAGAATCTACGTTTATCTTCACCTTGTAGATATGTTAATGCCAATACTTTAAAACCATCAAACTCGCGTATATATTGCTTCTTCTTGCTGGTCATGAATGGCACCTGAACCGAGTTGCCGTCTAAGAGGAAAAACTCGTCTTCTTTGGTGCTTGATGCATCAAATTTTTCGTTCCAGGCTCCTTTAAAGTACACTGCATTTGCAAATATGAGCCTTGTAGTCTCATCAACTGAGTCAGGTGGGAGAATTTTTTCTATCAGGCCATTTGTTTCCTTGCTGGCCCATGCATTCACCTCCTTCGTTGCCTCCACAGCCTTCAGAAATTTTCAACACCGATTTAGCATATATCATTGATCAACTTTCATCAAAGTATAAACAACGGAAAACCATATCATGCACAAATTATCAATCATGATTAATTGTATTTATTGATTTGATTTGATGGAGCTTTTGATATGGGGAAAGATTCGACCCATGAGTTGGATAAATAGCCTGAGAGTTTAATATAGGCTTGGGCAAACCTCATTTCTTGAGTTTGATGAGGTGAGTTAGGTCCAAGTCAGTTTCTAACAAAATTGGACCAATTAATTTTGCATGCATGGACTTTAATTTGATGATGAAGTAGCCAACTGAAGTCGGTCATATGCGTCTTACCAACTCAATAAATCAGAAATCAAAATTCATGATCTTGGTTCGATCCATCAATCCAAAGTCAACCCAAATGCTAAATAATTAGATATTCGGTCGCATGCTCATACATTAATATTAGATTCCGAAAAATAAACAAATCGCTAGCATATAATTAGAATGTCACCAGAAGAACAGAAAACAGAGGCATTAATGCATGAATTTAACCAACCAACCTTGGTCTGGAAATCAACACGGCTAGAAGTAGCCTTGTAAACATTATCAACAATCTCCTTGAAATCGGGCTTCAAGTGAAGGCTCTGATCAACCCATACACTGTTAGCAAACGACAAATGGGGCCCACCAAGAGGCCCACCATCGGCGAACAGAAGACTCGCGAGCTGCGACGACAGGGAATTCAGGTCTTCTGCTGAATGAATCTTAAGAAAGCCCAGTATAGCTGATTTCTGGTGGGGCCACTGGACCCGGCGGTAACCAAGACCAAAACCACATGAATGGACAACGGGGAGAATACAACGTTGGTTCCCTTGGTTTGGGCCGAGATCACGTGCTTTGCCAGAGACAAGGAAACGTCGGTTTGGTTGAGGATTAATGATTTCTTTAGATCCATTAATGTGTGAATCTGAAAGGGTGTATTTGCAGAAGTAGTGATGAATGAATTAATTAAGCGAATGCCAAGGGGGGGTTTCTTAAGTACTAACTAACATAACCTAGCTGAAGATTTCAACATTGAAAAAGAGGAAAAAGGAAACTTCCTCTTCTTTCACTGATGAAATATTTTTTTCGCAAAATATTAAAGTACATATTAAATTTCACTAGAGTACGAAGGAGGGTTAATCGATGTTATATTATTTATTTTAAGAGAGTTGACCTAAACTTTGTCAGTCAATAATAAGTTTGGGTTTCTTATATGCTAAGTAGTTGTCCAACAACAAATGCCAGCTGATATTCCAACTTCCTCTTTTTCTTAAAAAAAAAAAAAAAAAACTTCCTCTTGAATTAGGTAGAGACTATCTTTGTAATTACTAAAAAAATTATTGTTAGATTTTGACTTGAAAAATAACTTTTGTGTGTTTTTAAACTCAAATTATATGTTAATTTATTTTTTAAATGAAATCCAAAAGTCAGTTATATATACGGTGATTATGATTCTCCAAAAATGATTCTAATAATGATTCTCCAAAAGTGATTCTAATAAAAAAGTGATTCTAATAAAAAGATTCATGTTACTCTAATAATTTATTAACCAAATACTACCCAACTTGGATTTTTATATTTTTATATTTGTTAATCCAAACACTACCAATTTTTTATTTTTTTAATTTTTTTATAATTTAAAATTTTAATCACTTTTAAAAAAACATAATGTTTTGTATACACTCCCACGACACATGCCAGCTGATATTCAATCCTCTTCAATAAGTAATATTAATAAAATATGAAATCTTAAGCCATCACTAACTCAAAAGTTTATTTTTAATTTTAATTAATTGTTTGTAATTTTCCTATTTATAATAAATACCAAAGGAAAACAATAAAGAAGGATACATAACACAAAATAAACGCATTATTTTTATATAAAAATCGAGTCGAACACATATTTAATTGTGCTATGATTTAATCCAATAACTTGTCGAATTAAGTTCGATTTAACAATAATATGTAATTATTTAATTATATATGTGTTAGGAAATGGAAAAAATTGAGTATTTTGTTAACAGGAAAATTTAAAAGATAAGAGTCGAAAAATATTTTTGAAAATAGAGATACTAATTTGGAGGATAGATGATGAAAAATGAAAGATATGGATTGAAGATGACTTAGGTAGTGTTTTGGAAGACTTTTAGGAAGCATTTATCATCTTTTTCTTAACCAAATTTTGAAAATTTTATTAAAAAAAACTGAAAAATACTTCTTAAAAACTCTTCAAAACATTACCAAAACATCACCTTAGTCATGCTGGTATTTGAAATTTTAGTCATTTTTTTTTCTTTACATACATTACATTGACGTGACACTTATGTTGACTTGAAAAATAAATAAAATTACCGAAAATTGAAAGCCAGGAAACTAAAAATGAAATTTTAATAAAAAAAACATAAAGAATAAAAGTCGAACAACATGACACATATATATAAAACCATAATTATTCCCATTTTTTCTCATAACATATCTAAGCAGGTTATTTTCAAAAAAAATATATATATATATATATATGTAAGACAAATATAATATAATATTGAAAGAGAAAACAACCAAAACCAAAACATGGTATTCACTCTTACAAATGCAAGGCATCAACTCCACGTAACACATAGAGTCATACACAATTCATCGTCAAAATAGTAATCGATCATTCAACCTAAAGGATTCAGAACTTGGCCGATAAACAACACCACTCCCGTCATATCTTCCCTTATAACAAACAAGAATGGATGGTTAGCCACAAACTCCAACTCATTAATATTAATCATCAGACACTTTCGTGCAACGACACAAGCAGAAACAGCGGCAGCTTCTGTCCCTTCCTCATTCACCTCGATAAATGACTTGTGGAAGACGCTTGAAACGAAAAGATCCTGGCCAACGAAGGAGTCGTCCACCATCTCGGTGAGACCACCACCAATAAAGGGTAACACGAGCCCTTGTCCTTTGAAAAGTTTAGATGCTTCGAACCCAAATGTTATTTTGAATTTAGGAATGCGGAACTCACCAACTTCTACTCGTTCACAGGGGAGGTGTTGTTCTATGAATCCAAATGTAGAGCCAAATTCCTCTACCAAAGAGGGAAGCCCATCTTTGGCGTTTGGAAGAAAGAAATACATGGAGAATCTACGTTTATCTTCACCTTGTTGGTATGGTAGTGCCAATACTTTAAAACCATCAAACTCGCCTATATATTGCTTCTTCTTGCTGGTCATGAATGGCGCCTGAACCGAGTCGCCGTTTAAGAGGAAAAACTCGTCTTCTTTGGTGCTTGATGCATCAAATCTTTCATTCCAGGCTCCTTTAAAGTACACTGCATTTGCAAATATGAGCCTTGCGGAACTATCAACTGACTTAGGTGGGAGAATTTCTTTTATTAGGCCATTTGTTTCCTTGCTGGCCCATGCATTCACCTCGTTCCTTGCCTCGTCAGCCTTGAGAAATTTTCAACGACGACGTTTAGAATACATCAGACATCAGCTTCATTAAACTACAAAACAAACAACCAAAACTCCACTAAATGAACTCCCAATATTAGTTTGATGATCCAATCAATTTGCCTGAGAGGACTCTTCATCCAACCCCACTATGAGTTGCCAATTGCCAGTACTCCCCTTCTTATCATACGTCTACAAGTAAATTGCAGAGCCACAGAACTATATGGCTAAGCTATCGCTTTTAGCAAGGTAAGTTCTCAGATAACCAACTAGCTAACATGTGGCGTAACATCAAATTTATGACCTCCATGAATATTTTAAAATCCACAACCAATAGCTATTAAAAAATGAACTTGAATATATCTCAATTCCGAAAACTATTTCAAGATGAGGTTTATTTTTTTCTATATATTGTACTCATAGAATATTTAGCAACCGAAGTGAAACACAACAACACAACAAGAAGACAAGTGAAACACAACAACACATCCCTCTCACCATCTCACATCCGGACGTAAGACACAACTAATCAAGAATAACAGGTAGCCCAACTATGAAATAAGTGACCCAATCGCTTCAAGAATAACAGGTAGCCCAACTATGAAACCAGTGATCCAACTATGAATAGTCTAACACATACTACACACCTACGCTATGATTATCATATTAAAAAATTGACTTAAACTTGACTAAACTCAAAAAATAACTCAAAAAGAAGTTTATCATTGTATATATATTATACTCCAAGATATTTAAAGGACCAGACATAACTTAAACACCAACATAAAAGAGTTTGCATAATATTTTAAACGCACATAGAACAAAATACAATTGAAAACGACAAGACAAAATTTTGATGTTTCCTTTCAAAAATTAAGGGCAAAACAAACCAACCTTGGTCTGGAAATCAACACGGCTACAAGTAGCCCGGTAAACAGTATCAACAATCTTCTTGAAACCGGGCTTGAAGTCAAGGTTCTGTTCAACCCATACACTGTTAGCAAAAGACAAACGGGGCCCAGCAAGAGGCCAGCCATCGGCGAACACAAGACTCACAAGCTGCGCCGACAGGGAATTCAGGTCTTCCGCTGATTTTATCTTGAGAAAGCCCAGTAATTGATCTCTGGTCGGCCCACTCGACCCGGCAGCAATCAAGCCCAAAATCACATGAATAGACGGCGGAGAGAATACAACGTTGGCGTTGTTGGCTTGGGCCGAGATGATGTGTTTTGCAAGAGCCAAGGAAACGTCGGTTTGGTCGAGAATTGACTGTCTCAGATCCATTCTATGTACTTGCAGAAAGAGAAAGCTCAGTGATTTTTTTTTTATTTTTATTTTTAATGGGAAGAGAGTAACTTTATCAAGAATGAACGATAATATTGCAAATCTTCCAGAGGTAGGAAGCAAAACGAAAGAAAGTGACGGCAGTCGAGAAGCACAATAAGTCAACACCCTCTTCAATTAATATTAATATAAATGAAATATTTTGGTATGGATTGGTAAAGAAGAAAGCTAGGTGCAAACATGGAGAAATCAGATAAATAAAATATCATTCGACTCATGCTACTGTGGAAGAAGAAGAATTCATCCAAGGACTGGTTCTTTGGATTAATAACACGTAGTCTTTAAAATTGATAAAAAGCAATCCATTAAATTATAATATAATAATATATATTTCCTGGCATTTGATTTAAAGAATAAAATATTACCCTAAAATATTATAATAGTATTTGTCTTGTGAATGTTTCTTTATGTTAAATAACTCTTTAAAGATGACTATGTATCTACACAATGAACAAATAAGTTTCAGAAGTCAGTTGCCTCCAATCAAGGGCATCTTCACTATTTATAAACATTTTTTCCTCGATCGTAAATCTAAAAACATAACTTTTGGAGATTACACTATCCAATCACATATTCATTCTATCACTTTAATTTATTACTATTATTTATAATATTAATATTCATATATATATATATATATATTTAACTAAATATATATTAATAAATTATAAAATTATATTAAAAAATAAAAATATATATAATAAAAATATAAATTTTTTTATATAGAATATTATGTTATATCTGTAAGAAAACCAAAAAGTTTGTTTAAAAAAATGCTGAAACTATAAAAGCGTCGCATCATATTTTGGTTTTTTTTTTATTTTTAATTTTAAAAAAATATTTTCAAATTTAATGTAAGCTATAGTGAATTGCAAAAATACTGCAGCTCACTCCCATGGGGACTTGCAATTTGTAGGTCTCCATGTTCCATTTTTGTTTGTTTGTTTTGTTTTTTAATTAATTATTTAATTAATAATATTTTGTAAAATTATTGTTTATTTATTATTAGTATGATAATTTTTTCTCAAAAATTTAAATTTAAATTCTAATTTTTTAATTTGATGACCGGGTTGAAAAATTATTAAGAAAATAAAACAAAAAATTTACGGTAAAAAATTAGATTGATTAAATTAATTTGTTTTGATCAGATATATTTATTAAAAAAATTAATTAACCTAAATAAACATATTTTTATTAAATTTATTTTATATTATATTTTTTAAATATGAATTCTATTTTTAACTTAAATTTTGGTTTGCGTAGTTATATATTTATTTTAGTTCGTTTGAATTTGTGGAGATCCCTCGATTCTGTACATGAATAAACCTAGAGGAGTTAATTCAGATATATTCGAGCTGAATTGATGCAAAAATGCTATTAAAAAATTTATCAACCCGAACTCGAGTTGAAACGAAATCATATCGAAAATTGTGAACTCGAACCGATCAGAATATATCCAAATTAATCTTCTAGGTCTATCCATAGAACTGAAGGATTTGCAGAGATCCAAACGAATTAAAATAAGTCAATAACTACGCTAACCAATTTTATAATAAAAAAATAAAATTTATATTAAAAAATATAATATAAAATAAATTTATCGAAATAAGTTTATTTACATTAACTATTTTTTTTATAAATATAACTAATCAAAAACAAATTTATTTAATCAATTAATTTTTTTTACCGTAAATTTTTATTTTCGTCTCTTAATAATTTTTTAGCTGGCGTCAAATTCAGAGTTTTGAGAAAAAATTATAATATCAATAATAAATAAATAATGATTTAAAACAATATTATTAATTATATAATTTATTGAAAAACAAAAATTTTAAAAAGAATGTTGCATATGAGGACTTTGTGACCTGTTATATTACAGAAAAATTAGTTAAGAGACAAAAATTAGTTATATTGAATCAGAAGGACATTTCGAATAACATAACGAGGAAGAGATTGTGCACAGTGATAAGATCAAATCTCATTTTGAACCCACGTTGAATGTTCCTAGTCTAGATGATAAATCACTTAGCAAAGAAAGTGTCGAGAAACACAGTCTGACTCTACTTGTTTATCAATACCTAATTGTCAAGCCAGAGACAAATCTACATTCCTCCAACCTAACATCAGTTTGAATATCAGTTTGACAGTGCCTCTTCATCCGTATAACCTAACAGTCCAACTGAAAATACCAACACTGATGAATCATTTGAAGGTGAAACAATGTCTCAATATGTGTCAATACCAACCACTTCACCCTCTGAAGTCACTTTACCCGCATCACACGAAGGCAAAGAGAAAACTGACAGCTGTACACAGGGAAGGAGCTAGGAATGAAAAGTACCTAAGGCTGGCTGACATGGCTCCGCCTCGTATTGACAATATATATGTATAAAAAGTCAGTTAAAATAACCGAATTTTATAAAATTGAATCAACTTTTTTCAATAAAATGAATCGATCGAACTTTACTATGTACACCAAAAAAAGAAAAAAAAAATTATTATTTTGATTAGTAATCAAATTAAACGATCTTAATCTTTTAGAATATTTTTAAAAAAAAATTCAAGAACTACTTCAAAAAAAATTGTAGTTAAAAATTTAATTATATAAATTTAAATTATTTATTAAAATATATTTTTTTAAATCTAGTTCTATTGTCCAATAAAATTATTTAAAAAATTTAACATTATTTTTTAAATATAAATATTAGGGTTGTTCAGTAAACAAAACTATTACATTAAAATCCGAAACGAAAACGACATAACCAATATTTTTAAAATCTAAAACCGAAATTCTGAATAAACTGAACCGATTTTTGAGATGTATTCAACTCATTAGGTTATTCTGATTGAAATTGATATTTTCTGATCACCTAAACTGTAATTGATGCTTGCCCTTGATATGTCGATATATGCTCTTTCGGTTTAAAAATAACTTTTAAATTTTTATTTTCTTCATTTCCTGAAATATCTAACTAGAAAATTTCAATCATCCCAAAAATTTACAACAAACGCTCATTTTTTAAATCTCATAATTATTGAATTTTCAGTTGTTTAACTACAAAAATCGCAATACAAGCACAATAATAATTTCAAAATTAATAAGATCTCAAATATTTTAATTTTCAACCAATTGATTATCGTTCCTAAATTTCGAAACAATAATTTTTAGGATAAAAATCCAAACTTGAAAATTCATATATATCATAAATCAATATTATCGCAACTAAATATTCGAAAAAAAATAAGAATTGTCGAATTTATCTCAAATTACTTAACTCACAAGACACAGGGAGGTGCGACGAGGGACGGCTATGTTTTTGGCTGGCCATGAGCGATGGTATTTATTTCTCAAAAGTAAACTCACCCTGGTACAAAAAATTTGATTGGCATATTGGAGGCGCAAAGATAAATACTTGTAGTATTGTTGAATAATGCAATACTAGTTAATTTATGCGCTTCTATATTAATTAAATTAGTTAACATTTCCGTAGTAGGTACCAAACATATGACATTATATTGAAAGTTCAATGGAAAGTTTTAACCTAAAGGATTCATAACTTGGCCGATAAACAACACCACACCCGTCGTATCTTCTCTTACAACAAACAAGAATGGATGGTTCGCCACAAACTCCAACGCATTGATATTAATCATCAGACACTCTGGTTCGACAACACATGCAGAAACAGCGGCAGCTTCTGTCCCTTCCTCGTTCACCTCCATAAATGACTTGTGGAAGATGCTTGAAACGAAAAGACCCCGGCCGACGATGGAGTCGTCCACCATCTCGGAGAGACCACCACCAATAAAGGGTAACACGAGCCCTTGTCCTTGGAAAAGTTCAGATGCTTCGAACCCAAATTCTATTTTGAATTTAGGAATGCGGAACTCACCAACTTCTACTCGATCATGGGGGAGGTGTTGTTCTATGAATCCAGATGTAGAGCCAAATTCCTCTACCAAAGAGGGAAGCCCATCTTTGGCATTTGGAAGAAAGAAATACATGGAGAATCTACGTTTATCTTCACCTTGTTGGTATGGTAGCAGTGCCAATACTTTAAAACCATCAAACTCGCCTATATATTGCTTCTTCTTGCTGGTCATGAATGGCGCCTGAACCGAGTCGCCGTTTAAGAGAAAAAAACTCGTCTTCTTTGGTGCTTGATGCATCAAATCTTTCATTCCAGGCTCCTTTAAAGTACACTGCATTTGCAAATATGAGCCTTGCGGAACTATCAACTGACTTAGGTGGGAGAATTTCTTTTATTAGGCCATTTGTTTCCTTGCTGGCCCATGCATTCACCTCGTTCCTTGCCTCGTCAGCCTTGAGAAATTTTCAACGACGACGTTTAGAATACATCAGACATCAGCTTCATTAAACTACAAAACAAACAACCAAAACTCCACTAAATGAACTCCCAATATTAGTTTGATGATCCAATCAATTTGCCTGAGAGTACTCTTCATCCAGCCCCACGATGAGTTGCCACTTGCCAGTACGCCCTTTTGTCTTATCATACGTTTACAAGTAAATTGCAGAGCCACTGAACTATATCAATATGGCTAAGCTATCACTCTTAGAAAGGCAAGTTCTCAGATCACCAACTAGCTAATATGTGGCATAACATCAAATTTATAAAATTCATAAATATAAATAGATTTGGATTTATCTCAACACCCAAAACTAATTCAAAAAAAGATTTATTTTTTGACAATATATTGGACTCTCACAAACACCCACCCACTCACACACATCCTCATCCTGATACATGATTAACACACCAACACATCTCTCTCATTGAAATTAACGGTTGGTCCAACTATAAAAAGTATAACTCAATTATGAATAGTCCAAAGGTTGGTCCAACTATGAAAAATATAACTCAATTATGATTAGTCCAACGAATCTATGCTCTGATTATCATATTATTAAGAAATGGACTTAAACTTAAATAATCTCTAAAGCTAGCTCAAATAGACAAAAATATATATTATACTCCCAAAGATATTTAAGGGACCAGACATAACTTACACACCATAAGGGCAAAACTAACCAACCTTGGTCTGGAAATCAACACGGCTACAAGTAGCCCTGTAAACAGTATCAACAATCTTCTTGAAACCGGGCTTGAAGTCAAGGCTCTGTTCAACCCATACACTGTTAGCGAAAGACAAATGGGGCCCACCAAGCGGCCCGCCATCGGCGAACGCAAGACACACAAGCTGCGCCGACAGGGAATTCAGATGTTCCGCTGATTTCATCTTGAGAAAGCCCAGTAATTGATCTCTGGTCGGCCCACTCGACCCGGCAGCAAGCCCAAAATCACATGAATAGACGGCGGGGAGAATACAACGTTGGCGTTGTTGGGTTGGGCCGAGATCACTTGTTTTGCAAGTGCCAAGGAAACGTCGGTTTGGTCGAGGATTGACTGTCTCAGATCCATTCTGTGTTTTCGCAGAAGAGAATGCCAAAGTAACGTTTCTTTTTTTATTGTTTTTGTATAGGAAGATAGTAATTTTATCAAGTATTAACCATAATATTACAAATCTTCAAACCAAAACGAAAATTAGGAAATAAAAAGCAAAACGAGTTAAAAGTGTCGGCGATCGATAAGCACAATATTAGTGGAATATATGGGTATGAATTGGTAAAGAAGAAAGCTAGGTGCAAAATTGCAAATATGGAGAAAGCAGATCAATAAAATAGAATTCGGGTCATGCTAATGTGGAAGAAGTAGAATTCATCCAAGGGACTGGTTCTTTGGATTAGTAACACGTAGTCTTCAAAATTGATAAAAAGCAATCGACTAAATTATAATATAATAAAATAGTATTTGTGTGTGATTGTTTTCTTTATGTTAAATCTTAACTCTAAAATGTGACTATGCATCTATACAATAAGTTTCATAAGTCAATTGCCTCTTCTTGAGGGCCACGATTCCTCTGCTCCATCTCCATGCATCACTCTATATTCCATGTGCTAAATAATTGACACATGTACTAAAATTAATTTCATACAATTTTATTTTAGGTATATTTTTACTTCCTATTTTCTAGCAAACAAAATCTAATAAATTCTTCACCCATTTATTATCTCCCATATTTACCAAATCAATCAAAACAAATTCATCTTTTGCCATCTTTAAACAAGAAAATACAAAAATTCCGCAAATTGGTATGAAATTTGAAAGTGAAAAAGCAGCATATAACTTTTACAATGACTACGCAAGGGTTGTCGGTTTTAGCATTAGAAGACGCAATTGTCATAAGGATAATGATGGGAATATTCTAGATAGAACATTTTGCTGTTCGTGTCAAGGTGTGAGAGAAAAAGATAAACGAGATCCATGTATCAAATCTCATCGCCCTGAAATAAGAACTGAATGTTGCGCAGAAATGAAAGTTAATGCTCGTGAGGGAGGAAAATTTAAAGTTGTTAGTTTTACTGCTGCTCATAATGGACATAACTTGGTTAGTCCAAATAAATCTCACAGATTAAGATCTCAAAGAAAAATCAGTACTGGACAAGCGATGCAAATATCCAATATTGATAAATCGGGGATACCACCAAAAGCGGGTATGAACTATATGGTTAGTCAAGTTGGTGGACGTGAAAATGTTGGATTTATTCTTGAAGATTATAAGAATTATTTGCGTTCCCAAAGAACAATGAATATTAAAAAAGGAGATACTGGAGGGGCACTTGAATATTTGCAGCAAATGCAATCGGATGATCCAAACTTTTTTTATGCAATTCAAGTTGACAGTGGTGATTTAATAACTAATATATTCTGGGAAGATGGACAAATGGTAGCTGATTACGAGTATTTTGGAGATGTGTTATGTTTTGACACGACATATAGGAAAAATAAAGAAGGCAGACCATTTGCACTTTTTGTCGGTGTCAATCATCACAAGCAAACTGTTATCTTTGGTGCTGCCTTATTATATGAATAAACTGCTCAAACGTTCATGTGGCTTTTTGATACATTTGCTAAAACTATGCATGGAAAGATGCCAGTAACTATCCTGACTGATCAAGATGCAGCAATGGCAAAAGCTTTAGGAGAAAAATGGCCTAGTACATATCATCGTTTGTGCATTTGGCACATTTATCAAAATGCGGCCATACATCTTAGTCATGTATTCTCAAGTTCCAAATATTTTGCAAAAGATTTTAGTTCTTGCATATATAATTTAGAAGAGGAAGATGACTTTTTAACAGCTTGGCAAGAACTATTGAACAAGTATGATCTTCAGGGTAATCAATGGATGGATAGGATGTTTAAAATTAAGGAAAAATGGTCGCTTGTGTATGGAAGACAGATATTTTGTGCGGATATGACTACTACTCAACGAAGTGAGAGCATGAATAGTGTTTTAAAAAAATATGTTAATCATAAGCATGATTTGTTAGAGTTTTTCAAACGTTTTAGAAGATTAATTAATGATCGTCGTTATGAAGAACTGAAAGCTGATTTGAGGTCAAAACATAGTACTCCTGTGGTATCTTTTCCTGTTGAAATTCTTAAGCATGCAGTAAGTGTTTATACGCATGAAATTTTTCAATTATTTCAGAATGAGTTGAGCAAGGCACATGATTCAAAGTCAGAAGTTGTTTCTGAATCAGAAACTGTATCTCAATATAAGATCACACCTTTTAATAAGCAGTACAAGCATACTGTTATATATGATTCTTCTGATGATAAGGTTTCTTGTAGTTGCAAAAAATTTGAGTTTGCAGGAATTCTATGTTCACATGCTCTCAAAGTGCTTACTTTTAAAAATGTTGTGAGAATTCCTGAGTCATATGTTAAAAAAAGGTGGACTAAACAGGCAAAAAAATGGGTTGCTGAAACTTATGAAATGATAGAGGAATCTTTGGATGATATAAAGGAAGAAGATGAAAAGGTAAAGATTGGGGTGCGCTATAAGGAGCTATGTCGGGTGCATAATCAATTGGTGACCCGTGCTGCATTGACAGAAGAGACATATGAGATTGTAAGAGGTCTTATGCATAAGGGAATTTAGGAAGTTGATATAAGTTTGGCAAACAGAGGGACATCAAAGCAAACTTTATGTCACAACGTAGGAACTGAAAAACAAACTTTAAAGGATGATTTCGGTGAAATTACAGTGAAAGGATTTAAAGTTAAACAAAATTCAAGGGTGAAATCTGGAAAATGGGGGGATATGGACCCTTCACTTTCGCCAACTCGTCTCTTTTATAATCCCTATTTTCCCCTTCCCCAAGTCAACCTCCGACCTATATAGGGAAATGGGGGGATATGGACCCGTCTCTTGTTTTTATTTGAGCAAATAGACCTCGAAATGAAAAAAACAATTTTACCCTTAAATAAAAATCTTAAGTTGAATAAAAAAAATCCAAAATAAAATACAAACCATTTTAACACTCGTCGACTCGGTAAATGATTTTTCTACTGATGTAATTAACTGGTTTACTGCAATTTCAATTTTCCCTCTGTCTGTTTTTCAATTTTTAACGGAACCATCGGAACGGAACCCTATTGAACCGCCGTTGAAGCCCTCCTTCGTCGTCGTCATAGCTCCTTTACTCCCCGTAACCTCTTTCGTTCTCGACAAGCAGCATTGTAGCAATGGCAGAGGAAAACGTTACTGTAAGTCATCGAGAAACCTAGGTTTTTCTATTTTCATATGTTTGTCCATTCCTAGGGAAACAGTAGTACAGTCATAGTAAATTTCGACCATTTCCGAATGTTTTGTTTCATATCTCGGCTTATGTTCTAATGAATCTCGACTGTATTACTTAGCACGATGATATGAATCTCTACTGCATTACGTTGGACGAATCTCGACTATGTGCCGACCGATTTGCTTCATATATCGACTGATGATGTTATGAATCTCGACTGTATTACTTAGCAGGAATTATCGACCATGTCCCGACTGATTTCTTTCTTACCTCGATTGTATCATATTTTAATCTCGACTGATTCATTTAACTTATTATTTTGATATTGACTTTTTTTTTGAACATTTATTTCTTCTGATTTCAGTCGTAATTAGGTATTCATTGATTTAATACATTTTCAGGTTGTTCTTAAAAGGAAAGGGTTCAAAGTTGATCGTTTTTCTTGCAAACTGACTACATTGGGACGGTACGTAGATGTTTCTGAAAAGATAATGAAGTATCTTAATCCGGCCGAGATGGAAGTCATGATGAGCAGAACACAATTTGGTCACCTGATATGTAGTGCAAATCGTTATAAATTGTCTGGGAGTTTGTTATGGTATTTGATAAGTAGGCAGACATTAGACTCACCGAAAAATGAATTCTGGATGGTGATTCGAAAGAGGCCTATAAGATTTTCAAAACTAGAGTTTTGTTTGATCTCAGGACTTAACTGCTCCAAAGATATTCCTGAGATTCCAATGAATTTAGATTTTAAATCTAGACATTTTGGGGATATGGATGTGGTCTTTGTGCGGAACTTGGAGGATAGGCTTGGTGTGTTGAGCAGTGAGGGCGGTGATGAGGTCAATCTTGAGAAGTTAAAACTAGCGTGCCTTCTTTTTGTCGCTGGTGTTCTGTTGACCAAGATAACTTGGTAATCTGTGACCGTGGGCACCGAGTGGCTTAGGTTAGTTGAATACTTTGATGTTTTTAATAGATATCCTTGGGGGTCTTACGCATATGATGTAGTCCTTGCTAGCTTGCGGTCGATGAATTTAAGTGACAAATTAAAATAAAGGAATGAAAAAAAACAGAATTCGCTCACATACACCATTGCAGGTTTCATCAATCCATTACAAGTAAGAAATCATCTTGATTTGTCATTTTTTGTAATAATATCATTTGAATCATATTTATATATTAAATAGAAATGTTATATAATTGCAGATCCTGTCCTACGAATGCATACCTGGCGTTTTGGACAGTTTTGCAAATCATTTAGATGAGGCTGGTCTACCACTTCCGCGTATGTGTCGTTGGAGCACGAAGGACTGGAGCAGCAAGAATGCTCCTAAGAAGGAAGAAATTAATTCATGCTTCAAATCCCTTGACAATGTAAGTAAAGTAATTGTTTTGTCTCTTAGATATATGGCATTCATTCATAAATCCATTACTCTCATTAAATTATGAGTATTACTTGTAGGTTGACATTGTCGGGATCCTTGCTCCCACTGACGAGGAGCGTATGTCAGCACACTTCAGCACTTGAATATTTGAAGACCCTTCTCCAGATCATGTGATTGATCAAATATTTGATTTTATGGCCCAGGGGAAGAAGGTGTACTGCTGCCAGCGTCCCCTTCCCGTTTTGTTCATACACCGGATGTGAATATTCCTCCGGGGAACCCGCCGTCACACATCCATGATCGGTCACCTGATACCCAAAATGAGATGACAAACCCTCTGATTTCCAATAGTCCCAATAATTTCACGATCCCGTCAAATAAAATTCAGATGTTAGAAGACATGATGCGTGCCATGCAGACATCCATTGATTTCATGGGGACGATGATGCAAACTTCAATGAACCAGATGCGAGCCGAGTTTGCTGAGATGTGAGGTGAGGTCGCTGAGATGCATGGTGAGTTTGCTGATATGAGACAGAAGATGATAGAGTTGGAAGATATATTGCGAGCCCATCTTGCTGTCTTTTCTAGTAGCACTCAGCAGCAGCCAAAACCTCACCAGTCACGTATGAATTTGTTTTGTTTGTGTCGAAATACCATACCATTCGTCTGAATCCTAACAACATGCTAAAATCACATGTTTATTTATTTTTCTATACAGAATAAATGTCTTCCAATGAGGGAAGAGAGAAGGATCCTCAGTCACCACCTCATCATGAACCACGTATGTGTTTGTCATGTTAGAATCTCTTACTTTTTTGTACTCCGAACAACATTCTTAGATCAATTGCATCTTTCGATCCTCAATGTCAAATTCCTTACCTTTTTTGTGATCCTAAAAACATACTAAAATCACTTGTTTTAATCTTTGATGAGTAGTCGTCACTCCAGCTAATGCGCAGCTTGGAACCCGGACAGATGAAGAAGCGGATGTTGATGCAGATCCGAAGTCATCCCCACATCATGAGCCATGTATGTGTTCCGACGTATTAGAATCTCCAAAGTTTTCTGTGATCCTAACAACATCCTAAAATCACTTCTTGTAATATTTGATCACTAGTCATGGCAAAAAATCATGAAGAAGTGGCTGCAGATTCTACACTGCAATTACGACGAACAACACCTACCCGTATGGTTTAAGTCCTTAATTAAATATGGTTTGGGCCATTTATTTCATCTAGTTGACTTGTTTATTTATTTTTCTATACAGAAGGAATGTCTTCCAATGAGGGAAGAGAGAAGGATCCTCAGTCACCACCTCACCATGAACCACGTACGTGTTTGTCATGTTAGAATCCCTTAATTTTTTGTACTCCGAACAACATTCTTAGATCAATTGCATCTTTCGATCCTCAATGTCAAATTCCTTACCCTTTTTGTGATCCTAACAACATACTAAAATCACTTGTTTTAATCTTTGATGAGTAGTCGTCACTCCGGCTAATGCGTAGCTTGGAACCCGGACAGATGAAGAAGTGGATGTTGATGCAGATCCGAAGTCATCCCTACATCGTGAGCCATGTATGTGTTCCGACGTATTAGAATCTCCAAAGTTTTCTGTGATTCTAAAAACATCCTAAAATCACTTCTTGTAATATTTGATCACTAGTCATGGCAAAAAATCATGAAGAAGTGGCTGCAGATTCTACACTGCAATTACGACGAACAACACCTACCCGTATGGTTTAAGACCTTAATTAAATATGGTTTGGGCCATTTATTTCATCTAGTTGACTTGTTTATTTATTTTTCTATACAGAAGGAATGTCTTCCAATGAGGGAAGAGAGAAGGATCCTCAGTCACCACCTTACCATGAACCACGTACGTGTTTGTCATGTTATAATCCCTTATTTTTTTGTACTCCGAACAACATTCTTAGATCAATTGCATCTTTTGATCCTCAATGTCAAATTCCTTACCCTTTTTATGATCCTAATAACATACTAAAATCACTTGTTTTAATCTTTGATGATTAGTCGTCACTCCGGCTAATGCGCAACTTGGAACCCGGACAGTTGAAGAAGCGGCTGCAGGTAGTACCATGCAATTTTGACGACGACCACCTACCGGTATGTTCAAGTCCTTAATTAAATATGGTTTGGGCCATTTATTACATCTAGTTGACTATTTAATTTATTCCAATGTGTTTAAGAATACTGTGTTGAGGATGAGCCGAAGATGATTGTATTCAGTCACCTGACACCCGAGCGCAAGAGGAAGGTACTGAGATCATCTGCCGTTTCAACCCCCTTTCACGCACCCATGTATGGCGCCAACACTGCACTTCAAGGTCAAGAGTTTGAGAAGCGGTACTTGCTTAGAGTCAGGCGTGATTGGCCCATGGTTGAGATGGAGATAAAGGAATTGCGGGGCAAACAGAAACATGGGAAATATGATCGAAACTTTTTTCGTATTCTTATGACCCCTGGACAGTGGATAGAATATGATGTGAGTACCCTTTGTCAACAGATTTTGATTCAATTTTCATTACATGCATGTGTATTGTGTTTTATATATACCTTTAACATATTTTTATGATCCAGCATATGGCAGAGTGTATGCGTGGCCTCCTGAGCTTACAGAAGTTGTACCCCGAAATATTAGCCGAGAACATTTCTTTGATGAACGTTAATTTCACACAGTTTTTCCAAACAGAGTACTCAAGCATGGACAAGCCAATTGACGTTGAGCAACTCACAAGCCACATTACTGGATGTGTAGAAGATTGGCCCTCGTCCTCTTGGTGGGAATCGAGTTTGGTTCTTGCTCCTATCCATCTACCCAACCATTGGGTTACGATGATGGTTTACGTCAAGGAACAACTAATTTACTTTCTGGATTCAGAAATAAGTGCGACAACTCGGAGCAACTTCGACAAAGCTGTGAAGGGCGTCATTAGCTTGGTCCCGAAAACTCTGAGATCCCTGGATTTTGAAGGTACAGAAAGGAGTTGGACGTGCGCTAGGTTGTGTGCATTTTCCCAGCAGAAAACAAGGTCTTCCATTTACGTTACTTCTCATCAATGTTGTGTACTATAATGTTTAAGTAATATTTGGTCTACAGTAAAAGCTAATTATCTTCTTTAAGTGCAGTGGTGAGTGTGGTTTGTATGCTTTGAGGTCAATTGCTGCTGAGATGACCAATGACGATCCATATCAATTGAATGATGATGTCATTGCCGATTTCAGAAAATTTTTGACCATAGCGATTTGGCTCAATGATTGGTCCCTTCCAGCTATTGATGAGATTTGATGTATGCACAATTAATTTGTTCATGCGAATAATATAAAATTGGCATTGTACGATATATTTATTTGTAGTAGAAATCAATTTTGTCAGTATGAATGAGTTTATAGCAAAACTTGAAGTATCTACTCGTTCGACAGCAAAATCATCGACGACCGATTATTATATGGAGTCGACCGACGTTATTCACACTCGACCGAATGCATTCTTTATTTATTACTATGTATAATTATAATTGTAAACTAATACGATGAGTACAAATATTATTCGGAGGACGAGGAATATAAATACTATTATTTTAATCAACTGATATATAATTGTAATCTGTTCGATAACAAAATCATCGACGACCGATTATTATATGGAGTCGACCGACGTTATTCACACTCGACCGAAGGCATTCATTATTTATTACTATGTATAATTATAATGATAAACTAATACGATGAGTACGAATATTATTCGGAGGACGAGGAATATAAATAATATTATTTTAATCAACTGAAATATAATTGTAATCTGGTCGATAGCAAAATCATCGACGACCGATTATTATATGGAGTCGACCGACGTTATTCACACTCGACCGAAGGCATTATTTATTTATTACTATGTATAATTATAATTGTAAACTAATACGATGAGTATGAATATTATTCGGAGGACGAGGAATATAAATACTATTATTTTAATCAACTGATATATAATTGTAATATGTTCGATAACAAAATCATCGACGACCGATTATTATATGGAGTCGACCGACGTTATTCACACTCGACCGAAGGCATTCATTATTTATTACTATGTATAATTATAATTGTAAACTAATACGATGAGTACGAATATTATTCGAAGGATGAGGAATATAAATACTATTATTTTAATCAACTGATATATAATTGTAATCTGGTCGATAGCAAAATCATCGACGACCGATTATTATATGGAGTCGACCGACGTTATTCACACTCGAATGAAGGCATTCTTTATTTATTACTATGTATAATTATAATTGTAAACTAATACGATGAGTACGAATATTATTCGAAGGACGAGGAATATAAATACTATTATTTTAATCAATTGATATATAATTGTAATCTGGTCGATAGAAAAATCATCGGCGACCGATTATTATATGGAGTCGACCGACGTTATTCACACTCGACCGAAGGCATTCTTTATTTATTATTATGTATAATTATAATTGTAAACTAATACGATGAGTACGAATATTATTCGGAGGACGTTTCAGGTATTCCTTGATATCCCCAACAGGCAACAACACCTTGAGGATGTTTCAGTTTTTCCTGCCAGTCCGATAAAAGTTTTTGGGTACCATGTCTTTCCCGAACCATGATCATGCAAAGAGAGTTCTCTATCAATCTGAGTGAGAGATAGAATATAGTTCTCTCTCAATCTGAGTGACAGATAACTCTATTTGCATTACCGCTAAACTTTGCTCAGACTGGCAACAAAAAGATGAAAATTCCGAGGCTTCTGGCATAATCTGCTTCGTAGGTGATCACCTTAAAGAACCATGATCAATCTTGAGGATAGCATAATCAAATTTAAGGTATTCATTGATATCCCCAACAGGCAACAACACCTTGAGGATGTTTAAGTTCTTCCTGCCATTCCGATCAAAGTTTTTGGGTACCATGTCTTTCACTAACCATGATCATGCAAAAAGAGTTCTCTATCAATCTGAGTGAGAGATAGAATATAGTTCTCTCTCAAACTGAGTTACAGATAACTATATTTGCATTACCGCTAAACTTTGCTCAGAGTGGCAACAAAAAGATGAAAATTCCGAGGCTTCTGGCATAATCTGCTTCTTGGGTGATCACCTTAAAGAACTTGCTCCGTCCATATTTGCTCATATTGTATACTTAACCTTCGATTTGTTTGTTTCAAAATGATCCCAGATGTTGTGCTTTTATAATCCGAAATCAGAAGTCAGGGTAGGTTAAGTGTGAAGAGTCTGGGAACCCAAACAGCCACGTGACTATTCGATGGATTTGCATAGACATAAATGCACTGTTTATAGACAGACATTGGGACGGTGAATGTTGCATACGTGCGCAACAGTTATCGATCGGTATGAGATAGAGATGAGACATAATGTTTTGGTTTTGAAATTGAAATTTATTCACATTCATTGGGTATAGATCAAATTAGGAAATAATACGTCTGTATATAATTATTATTATTAATTTGATGATTAGTATTGTAGATAATTAAGGGCAGTCTACAGAAAATTGAAGGCCCTAGGCTAATTTAAGTTCGATATAAAATTTTTATTAAATAAAAAAATATTGTATACGAACTAGTAATTAAAAAATGAACATAATAATCACCAATTAATTTATAATTTAATAAATCTAGCTGTTGCAATTCTTTATTTTTCTCTTTGAACTTGTAGATTAAGAGTTTCTTTTTTTTTTTCGTCATAATTCACAATAAAAATCTAACAGAACAAATACAAAAAAATAATTTATATAATAACAAAAATAGATTGTTGATATGATATTTAATATAAGCACAATATAAAACGTATTTTTATTACTATGTACAATTATAATTGTAAATTAATACGGTGAATACTAATATTATTCGAAGGTCGATAGCAAAATCCGCGACGATTGGTAATATATGGAGTCGACCGACGTTATTCACATCCGACCGAGGGCATTCTTTATTATTTAATTATTTAATTATTCTTCGTTCGGTAGCAAAATCATCGGCGACCGCTTATTATGTGGAGTAGACCTTCATTCACAATCGACGACCGTTTATAATTAAATATAATATATTAAGCCTTTTTTTTAGGGGACTTTTTCACAACAGTCGCTACATTTATTCAATTATTGTATTCTCGAGTTTTCAAGGTTATGATTGAGGCAAGGGCTTCTGTAGTTCAGATTTTTTTTTTTAAAAAAAGATAATTACTAATGAGAACTACTTCAAAATAGCAATTGACCGCGTTTCAGAGAGGCAAATCCTCCTATCATGGATCGATGTCATTATCGATATCTCTGTTTTAAGAGACTGGTATGAATGAAAATTACATATCATTGTCACAATTTTTTGCGATAATTTTTCAAAAGGTTTTTTCTTTTTGGCAGGAAGATTTTGGACGGTTGGAGTATCTGAAACCCTAGTTTCTGTTATGGGAGGCACAATTTGTTGAGTTTGCATGTCGTTGGAATTTTTCGTTTTTGTTTCATCAACATTATTCGATTCGACTCCACTCGATTCCCGATTTGGTTCAAAGTTGTAGGGAACATGACTTATTCTCGAATCATCAAATCTCCCATAGAAGGTACTAGTGAATCTTGTTCTTTTGATCAAAGAACTAGGTTCTTCCTCCATTTTTTAAAAATATATTTGTGCTTCTTCCTCCTTAGGATCGGATCAAAATTTTCTTTCAAAGTACCTGGCATAAAATTAGATCACAAGAAAATAATCAAATTTGGCATCCACCGGAATTTCACATGAAGTCTTCAAAGTCTAATCTTTAGCTAGAAGTATATTAATATGAACAATATATATAGACATTCGGGGACAAGTAAAAACAAATTAACCAGCGTTACCAAATACAATAGACCAAGAAAATTATAGCAATATTCTTCGAACCATGCAAATAATCACACGCACAAGAAGAGGTTCTAATACTTACCAAAACGCCTATTAATGATCACCCACGTTTCTCTTTCTCTTGAAGAAATTAGAAAATTGACGATAACGTTTGAGACTCAGAACCCAGATTTATACGTGTGATATTGATATGTATATATATAGATAGTAAAATATGAGTCCTCGAGCTAATTGAATTCAGTGTCCAGATAGAATACGTTACATACATATATGTACGATGGGGATAATGAGAATGTGTTAGAATAAGACTATACAATTACATGTGGGTTAAATATATAATTAAATAATATTATTTGAATTATATATATTATTTAGATTGTAATCATTATTATCAATTATCTTACTATATTATTAAAGTAGAGACCCTCTAATTAAAAACTTTTCAATTAATTGATGAAAATTGATTTGAAATTACAATTATTCTAACTTAATTTTTAATAAAATCAAAATTAATGGACAAAATAGTAACGTACGTATACGTATTTTTGGAGAACGGTGTTCAGATCAATCAGAATTGATAGCCGGTGCAGCGGAAGTTTAAAAATTTTATATGGAACAATTCCATAATGGGTATCAAAACTTTGCGATTAAATTGTGTGTGTAAAAATTAAATAACAATTAAATTTTTACCTCCAATCTCGAATCGAGATTATGGACATCAACAGATTACTTTGCTCTTGTTGTATATCCCAGGAACTGATGGACGAACAATTCTTCAATCAGGTCCACGAACAGAGATTTAATCCCTCTGATAGATTGCACTAGAAAATCTATCAGAAGTTTCTACGAAGAGAATTAACGAATTTGATCCGTTAAACCAGACTGCAAATTCAAAATTCATAGACTGGATTTTCCCGAGCAAAGAGGGAAGGGGGCGGCCACTTTTAATAAAAACAACTAGGGTTTTTCAAAAATTGTGAGCCTCTGTTATGTAATTTCTGTACTGCAATAACTTATTTATAATGTGGGCTGCTAACAGCTTAGGGCCCATTAGTCATAAGTTCAAGCCTGACAAGCAAAGCCCGCATGTTCAGAAATTAATATAAAATTCATCGTGACTCAGATTGATAAACCAATTTCACCAATGTGCACAGAAACCATTTCTGCACCTTTTAAAGTCAAGATAAATTTTCTGAATCCGAATTCAGTGGTTTCCAAAAATGCCCATCCCTATGTCATTTTAGGAAATCTTACTCCTCTACTCTTAAATAAGAAGTCCCACTTCTTTGTTCATTAAATTTAACTCTTTAAATTTAACTATCTCAACGGGGATTAAAAAACCATTACTTGTGTGACCCTCAATGGTTCAGGAATACAGCTAGCCGTGGGCTCACAACTCCTTGTGACTCGGAACAACAATTTCCGACTTGCCCATCGAATCATGGTAAGAGCGCCTAGCAACATCGCCCCATGATTCCCTAGGTATCACTGATAGTGCCTGCAAGAACCAATAGATTTTGGTTAGCGTACAGTACGGTCCCTTCATCCAAATATCCCGATCGAATCAACAACCATTGGTAAATCGAGAGTCGTTCGAGATTCGATAACTATGCAATACATCTTGAAGATCAAATAGTGACATCGCATGTGCTACTAAGAAACCATTTCTTAAAACACATCATGTACTCTGGCCAGAGATTCGTCACACTAATATCTCCTCAGATTGCATAGGATATCCACACTAGCAAGTATGTGGTGAATCCTTGACAACAAAGCATCGACTCCTATATGTGTCGGAACTGTATCCAATCCCGACACCTGATGACCCTAATAGAGTTGGTAAACGAGTCAAAGTACAGTACTAGCATATAGAGTCTCAATGATGTTTCAAGTAGTAAGGACTAATGGTGTACAACCAAAACCGCGGACTTCATCCACTCGATAAGTGATAACCACTTGGAAAGTCCGGATAGGGTAGTTCGATCATTCATCGTATGAATATCCATTTGCATGCTTTGAACATCTCTATGTTCCATACCAATGAAACGTGGTACTCGGCATCGCAAATGCTAGTCTCAATCTCGAGCGATCCTTATCCTTATTAACGGACGGCTCAATCGACTAGGAACTATTTAGAATATACAGTGACTATAAGATGTGTTTCATGATAGTCATCCCCATGTACTGCCACATCTTACATACACTATAGTATATTCAAGGTCTTTATCAAAACAACAATAGTATATCACAATATAACAATATGAAGAAAGATAAAGTCATTGCCATTATAAAAGTGTAAATTATATTTAAACAAAAGATTATTTATACATAGAGTCATCAAAGCCCTTAGCCACAAGTTGGCTCACCGGGCACCCACTCTTTCAATCTCCCACTTGCCCTAAAGCCAACTAGTCATACTACGTAGACCCATTGCTTCGCGATGTTTGTCAAATAATGGTCCTGGCAAGGGCTTAGTAAGTGGATCAACGATATTGTCTGCAGAGGCCACTCTCTCGACAGTGATGTCTCCTCTTTCCACGATCTCCCGGATGATGTGGTATTTCCTCAGTACGTGTTTGGATCTTTGATGAGACCTTGGTTCCTTTGCCTGAGCAACGGCACCCGTGTTGTCACAGTACACCGGGACTGGACCAACAACTTCAGGAATAACGCCCAACTCTTGGACGAAATTTCTCATCCAAACGGCCTCTTTAGCAGCAGCTGATGCCGCAATGTATTCTGCCTCAGTGGTGGAATCCGCTGTGGTGTCCTGCTTGGAACTCTTCCAAGAGACAGCACCGCCATTGAGCATGAACACAAATCCAGAGGTTGACTTTGAGTCATCCACGTCACTTTGGAAGCTAGAGTCGGTATAGCCTTCCAATTTCAGTTCTCTTCCTCCATATACCATGAACATATTCTTAGTCCTTCGTAAGTACTTAAGAATGTCCTTCACGGCTTTCCAATGCATTTGACTGGGATTAGCTTGATATCTGCTCATGACACTCAGAGCAAATGCTACATCCGGTCTGGTAGATATCATCCCATACATGATACTACCTATGGCTGACGCATATGGTACATGTGTCATTTTCTCTATCTTTTCATCAGTCTTGGGACACATAGACTTGGATAGAGAAACTCCATGACACATGGGTAGATGTCCTCTCTTGGACCCATCCATTGAAAACCTTTTCAATATGGTGTCGATGTAGGTTGCTTGAGTGAGTCCTATCATTCTCTTAGATCTATCTCTATAGATCTGTATCCCTAGAATATAGGATGCCTCACCCAAATCCTTCATCGAGAATCTACCTGATAACCATATCTTTGTTGACTGCAACATCCCTACGTCATTCCCAATGATTAGTATGTCATCAACATAAAGTACTAAGAATGTCACAGCATCCTTAACTACTTTCTTGTACACGCATGGTTCCTCCGGGTTCTTGATGAAACCAAAATCCTTTATTGTTTCATCAAATTTCTGGTTCCAACTTCTTGATGCTTGTTTGAGACCATAGATCGATCTCTGAAGCTTGCATACCTTATGCTCGCTTCCCATGGATGTGTATCCCTCAGGCTGCGTCATATAGATCTCTTCCTTAATGTTTCCATTAAGAAATGCAGTCTTCACATCCATTTGCCATATCTCATAGTCATACCAAGCAGCTATGGCAATAAGGATTCTTATGGACTTGAACATTGCAACTAGTGAAAAGGTTTCATCATAGTCAACTCCTTGTCTTTGAGTATAACCTTTTGCCACCAATCGTGCCTTGTAGGTCAATACCTTACCATCAGGCCCAAGCTTTCTCTTGTAGATCCATTTACACCCTATTGGAACAATTCCATCGGGAGGATCTACTAAAGACCAAACTTGGTTTGTATGCATCGAATCTATTTCCGACTGCATAGCTTCAAGCCATAAATTTGAATCCGCATCAGAAATTGCTTCCTTGAAGTTTTTTGGATCACATCCAACGTCGGGTTCATCTTGATCCCCTTCAAGAAGAAGACCATATCGAATAGGAGGTCTATAAGTCCTCTCGGATCTTCTAGGTATAGGCGTGTCCATCATTGGTTCCTGAGGTGTAGGATCATTATTTTGTATTTCGGGTTCTTCTTGAATTTCTTCGAGTTCCATCATCTCGCCTTTCTTATCCAATAAGAACTCCTTCTCCAAGAAGGTGGCATTCCTTGAAACAAACACTTTTGTTTCAGTAGGATGATAGAAATACTATCCGATTGAATTCTTCGGATACCCTACAAAATAACATAAGGTGGATCGACTATCTAACTTATCTCCCACTGTCTGCTTCACGTAAGCAGGACATCCCCAAATCCTCAAGTACAAATACTTAGGAGCTTTGCCATTCCATAACTCGTATGGTGTTTTATCCACTGCTTTAGTGTGGACGTTGTTCAACAACAATACCGCCGTTTCAAGCGCATAGCCCCAAAACGAAGGTGGAAGCTCAGTGAAGCTCATCATGGATCGAACCATGTCCAACAAAGTTCGATTACGACGCTCCGATACACCATTCAGCTGAGGTGTCATAGGAGGAGTCCACTGAGAGAGAATCTCATTCTCTTTTAGATAGTCCAAAAACTCGGTACTCAAGTATTCTCCACCTCGATCCGATCGAAGTGCTTTAATACTTTAACCTAGCTTGTTTTCTACTTCAGCCTTGAATTCTTTGAACTTTTCAAATGCTTCAGACTTATATTTCATTAAATATAAATACCCAAACCTAGAATAATCATCAGTAAAGGTAATGAAGTAGGTGTGGCCAAATTGAGTACCAATTCTAAATGGACCACAAACATCTGTATGGATCAAATCCAACAGATTTTGACTACGCTCAGGTTTCCCCTTAAAAGGAGATTTAGTCATTTTTCCTTTCAGGCAGGATTCACAAGTAGATAGAGAGTTAATATCAGACATATCAAACATGCCCTCTCCCACTAGCTTGTTCATCCTTTTTGAGGAAATATGACCTAGCCTAGCATGCCAAAGGTTTGCCGGGTTTTGACTATCGATTTTCCTTTTGTTCGTTGTTACCGGTTTATCAACATAATTTATTGGAACGTCTTTTAATTTTAAGTTATATAGATCGTTTTCAAGTTGTCCATTTCCAATCAAACATTCATTCTTGTAAATATTGCAAATTCCATTCACAAAATTGCAAGAAAAACCATCTCTATCAAGCATAGAAACAGAAATAATGTTTTAATCAAATCTGGAACAAATAAAACGTCTCTCAAAAGTAACTTAAAATCGTTCTGCAAAATTAAATAAACGTCTCCTACAGCTTTAGCTTCAACTCTAGAACCATTTCCGAGCCTCAGCTGGGTCTCACCCATTCTAAGCTTGCGACTTCTTGTCATCACCTGCAAATCATTGCAAATGTGAGATCCACATCCGGTATCCAATACCCAAGAAGTAGTATTAAGTGAAACATTTATGTCAATATAGAACATACCCTTCGCAGTTCGCAACTGCTCTAGATATTCCTTGCAGTTACGTTTCCAATGACTGGGTTTCTTGCAGTGATGGCAAACATCCTTGGACTTTTCCATGTTTGAAGCCTTTGTCTTGTACTTCTTCTCGGGTCCGGTTTTCTTGGGTGGGGCAGAACGTTTCTTACCCTTTGTACTTGGCCCCTTCTTAGCAGAAGAAGAGGAGCCCACCAAGAAAGCCGGTTTATCCTTCTTTAAAGTGGATTCATATGTTACAAGCATATTGACCATCTCTTCAAGGGAGGCCTCTATCTTGTTCATATTGAAATTCACCACAAATCCGTCAAACGAAGAAGGAAGAGATAGAAGTAATAAGTCCACGTTGAGTTCATGCTCCAACACCAAATCAAGCGTTACCAACTTCTGTATGAGCAAAATCACTCGTACCCCATGATCACGGACCGAAGTCCCTTCACGCATGCGACACGTCATTAGCTCTTTTACAGTAGCGAACCTTTCAGCTCTCGATTGAGCCCCAAAAAGTTCCTTGAGTTGTACGTGAATGTCAGCAGCATTCACGGTATCCTCAAATCGCCTCTGGAGTTCATCAGACATCGAGGCTTGCATATAGCATTTGGCCTTGATATCATGGTCCCACCATGTATCAAGTTTGGCCAACTCTTCCGGACTTATATCAGCTGGTGCTTCCTTCGGAGGAGATTTTTCTAACACGTAGAGCATCTTCTCCGAGGTCAAGACAATCTTCAACTTACGGAACCATTCCGTATAGTTTGCGCCAGTCAGTTTATTTTGTTCGAGGATAGAGAATAGTGGATTGCGCGAATTCATCTTAATGAAATACTGAAAATAAACAGACAATAATCAGTGATTGTTTAATTAATTTACTAAGACATAAAATAGGAGAAATTTATTTTATGAATCTCACTCCCACTATTTTAACGATTTCACTACCCTCTAGTGAAAACAGGAAACTATTTTCCTTAGTGGGAACATGGAGTCCAATTGACAAACTATGGTCCCGAATAATATCAGCCAACCATAATTTTCAAAAGGTAGAGCCCAATTGCTTCCAAAGCAACCTCCACGTTTTTATCTCATGTCCAATAAGGGCCCAATAATATGACGCCGTTTATTGTGACATGTCAAGATGACCCATCAATATTAAGTTGTGATGGACGGTCGCCATGTGGATCCCCCAATAATATGAGCCGATCCCATGGGAGTTCCACCCAACTTACAACATGTTTCGATCCAATGTACAGCTTTCCGACGAACGGGCCCCCCAATAATATGAGCCGGACCGTATCCGCGGGTAGCATCTCATACATTGATCGTTGATGGAAGGTAGGAACATTTAAACAATATTTAAATTTTCTTTATTTATCTTGATATCAATTTTAAATCATATTTAAAATGAGAGATTTTAATTTTGAAAATTTGTCTCATCATTTTAAATTTGTATGCTTGCGGGATTCATACAATTTAGTCTAAAACATGCATACAACTATAATATCATATATTATATAGGATGATCGATTCCATTTCTAATCGACCCGTGGTTGCCAATCACGAGTCTAAGTCCAATCCTAGGTAATATGCAGGTATGCAATGCAATCCTATTACATTGAGCTTCCAATTTACATTTCTTCAGTCTTTATTGTCTGCTGGGCCCACCTTCGTCTTCAAATCTTAATCTCCCACTAAGTCTAATGTATTTACAATAAATAACCATGACAAGTAGGGGATACATTTCAAGGGGTGGGAACGGGCCATAAACCAGGCCCACTTTTATTACATATGACAATTCATATTGGGCCATAAACCAGGCCCATTAATAAATCCAACAACAATAAAAACAAATGTAAATTCCTAACATACACCTACAAAATTGGTCATGGCAATCGATCATCCTTATCCAATAATATTTAATTCAAAATTAATTTATTGGATAACATGCAATGGAAATTTAAATTAAAAGGATAAAATCATAATCCATATATAAAATCTTATTTTACATACAAAATCATATTTTATCTTTTTATCAAATAAAATCATATTTTACATATAAAATCCAATTTTATACATAAAATCATATTTTACTCAATATTTCCATAAGATCATATCTTATCATCAATTGTACCAAAAATAATTAATTTCATAAAATCTGATTTAACGGATAAAATCTATAAATTTTCCAAAAATTCAAATTTATCCAAAAATCAATTTTAAAATTCTCGGACTCGAACAATTCGATCCGACGCCTCGTGGACCAATCAAAAACAATTTTCGATCGGACCAAAAATAGAATTTTAACATATTAAAATTTTAATTTAAAATTAAAAATTAAATTTTCCCGGGCCGCCCGGGACGCTCCCGGGCAGCCCGCGCCCCAAAGGGGCTCGGGCCGGGCAGCCCGTCGCTGCCCTGGGCAGCGCCGTGCGCTGCCCTGTCGCTGCCCCCCCGGGCAGCGATCCAATCGCTGCCAGTGTTTTGCCCGAAATTTTTTTTTTTTTTTTTTTAAAAATTTATTTTGTTTCAAAAATCGAGGCTTAAACATTTTTGTACAATCGATTAATTTAATCGCTTGATCTGAGCAACCTGGCTCTGATACTACTGTTGGAGAACGGTGTTCAGATCAATCAGAATTGATACCCGGTGCAGCGGAAGTTTAAAAATTTTATATGGAATGATTCCATAATGGGTATCAAAACATTACGATTAAATTGTGTGTGTAAAAATTAAATAACAATTAAATTTTTACCTCGAATCTCGAATCGAGATTATGGACACCAACAGATTACTCTGCTCTTGTTGTATATCCCAGGAACTGATGGACGAACAATTCTTCAATCAGGTCCACGAACAGAGATTTAATCCCTCTGATAGATTGCACTAGAAAATCTATCAGAAGTTTCTACGAAGAGAATTAACGAATTTGATCCGTTAAACCAGACTGCAAATTCAAAATTCACAGACTGGATTTTCCCGAGCAGAGAGGGAAGGGGGCGGCCACTTTTAATAAAAACAACTAG
This sequence comes from Henckelia pumila, assembly GCF_033568475.1. Lineage (NCBI taxonomy): Eukaryota > Viridiplantae > Streptophyta > Magnoliopsida > Lamiales > Gesneriaceae > Henckelia > Henckelia pumila. The sequence goes on along the minus strand of NC_133123.1, from coordinate 142,278,937 downwards.
GGTTTTTCGAAAATTGTGAGCCTCTGTTATGTAATTTCTGTACTGCAATAACTTATTTATAATGTGGGCTGCTAACAGCTTAGGGCCCATTAGTCATAAGTTCAAGCCTGACAAGTAAAGCCCGCATGTTCAGAAATTAATATAAAATTCATCGTGACTCAGATTGATAAACCAATTTCACCAATGTGCACAGAAACCATTTCTGCACCTTTTAAAGTCAAGATAAATTTTCTGAATCCGAATTCAGTGGTTTCCAAAAATGCCCATCCCTATGTCATTTTAGGAAATCTTACTCCTCTACTCTTAAATAAGAAGTCTCACTTCTTTGTTCATTAAATTTAACTCTTTAAATTTAACTATCTCAACGGGGATTAAAAAACCATTACTTGTGTGACCCTCAATGGTTCAGGGATACAGCTAGCCGTGGGCTCACAACTCCTTGTGACTCGGAACAACAATTTCCGACTTGCCCATCGAATCATGGTAAGAGCGCCTAGCAACATCGCCCCATGATTCCCTAGGTATCACTGATAGTGCCTGCAAGAACCAATAGATTTTGGTTAGCGTACAGTACGGTCCCTTTATCCAAATATCCCGATCGAATCAACAACCATTGGTAAATAGAGAGTCGTTCGAGATTCGATAACTATGCAATACATCTTGAAGATCAAATAGTGACATCGCATGTGCTACTAAGAAACCATTTCTTAAAACACATCATGTACTCTGGCCAGAGATTCGTCACACTAATATCTCCTCAGATTGCATAGGATATCCACACTAGCAAGTATGTGGTGAATCCTTGATAACAAAGCATCGACTAATATATGTGTCGTAACTGTACCCAATCCCGACACCTGATGACCCTAATAGAGTCGGTAAACGAGTCAAAGTACAGTACTAGCATATAAAGTCTCAATGATGTTTCAAGTAGTAAGGACTAATGGTGTACAACCAAAACCGCGGACTTCATCCACTCGATAAGTGATAACCACTTGGAAAGTCCGGATAGGGTAGTTCGATCATTCATCGTATGAATATCCATTTGCATGCTTTGAACATCTCTATGTTCCATACCAATGAAACGTGGTACTCGGCATCGCAAATGCTAGTCTCAATCTCGAGCGATCCTTATCCTTATTAACGGACGGCTCAATCGACTAGGAACTGTTTAGAATATACAGTGACTATAAGATGTGTTTCATGATAGTCATCCCCATGTACTACCACATCTTACATACACTATAGTATATTCAAGGTCTTTATCAAAACAACAATAGTATATCACAATATAACAATATGAAGAAAGATAAAGTCATTGCCATTATAAAAGTGTAAATTATATTTAAACAAAAGATTGTTTATACATAGAGTCATCAAAGCCCTTAGCCACAAGTTGGCTCACCGGGCACCCACTCTTTCACGTATCCACCATTATCCCCAACGTGCGTATACGTATCCATTTGGACACTGAATTCAATTAGCTCGAGGACTCATATTCTACTTGAAGTCTGGATTTTACTATCTATCTATATATATAGATATCAATATCACACGTATAAATCTGGGTTTTGAGTCTCGAATTCGTTATCGTCGATTTTCTAATTTCTTCAAGAGATTTTGTTAAGTATTAGCTAGATCCTCTTCTTGCATGGCTCGAAGAATATTGCTATAATTTTCTTAGTCTATTGTATTTGGTAACGCTGGTTAATTTGTTTTTATTTGTCCCCTAATGTCTATATATATGGTTCATATATACTTCTAGAGAATAAACTAGACTTTGAAGACTTCATGTGAAATTCCGGTGGATGCCAAATTTGATTATTTTCTTGTGCATGATCTAATTTTATGCCAGGTACTTTGAAATAAAATTTTGATCCGATCCTAAGGAGGAAGAAGCACAAATATATTTTTTTTAAAAATGAAGGAAGAACCTAATTCTTTGATCAGAAGAACAAGATTCACTAGTACCTTCTATGGCAGATTTGATGATTCGAGAATAAGTCATGTTTCCTTCAACTTTGAACCAAATCGGAAATCGAGTGGAGTCGAATCGAAGAATGTTGATGAAACAACAGCGAAGAATTCCAACGACGTGCAAACTCAACAAATTGTGCCTCCCATAACAGAAACTAGGGTTTCAGATACTCCAACCGTCCAAAATCTTCCTGCGAAAAAGAAAATACCTTTTGAAAAATTATCGAAAAAAATTGTGACAATGATATGTAACATAATATTTTGAACTTAGACTGTTGACAATTTGGTTGTATTGTTATTATTATCTTCATTACGGTCTCAAGAATTATCAATGCATGTATAAAGAAAAACTTATTAACGAAACATAATTTTATATAATAAAAGGAAATTTTTACAACCCTAATTCTTGCAGTACTGAATGTTTCCATTCAGCAACCCAAGAGTACAAGTCAGAGTTAGGGAGATCATAGGTGATTTTCATAAAATGATAAGAGTAAAAAAAATTTCTCACATTTTTAGACTCTTTCATTTACATTAAACAGCGAACATTTTCATCTTTGAAAATGTCTATTGAATTCGAAATTCGGAGCTTCCTCTTAAATTTTTCCTCTATGCGATCAAGTCTTCTGGCGTCTGACATTCGCCGAGGAGGTATTGGCGCTTGTCTGTACATCCTCAGCTCCTCAATCTTCGACCACGTAGACATTGTCTTCTCATAGACAAAGTCTTCGTACATCATCTTCACATGTTGTATGTAGTGATAGACGTTGGAACCTTCGCCTGCCATTGAAAAATGAATGCGAGAGAAGAGAAGAAAATAAAGGAGTGCAAGAGTTTGAGGAGAACGTAATTTTAATTTTAAAGTAATATTACGTAAACACTTGAATGCACTATTTATAGACAAACATTGAAAGTTGCAAACGTGTATTCATCCTTATCGTGAGTAGCCGATGCGATGGGACGTTTTGAATGCATGTTCTCAATTAATACGCTGTATGAATTGGTTGACGTCTCTTCAGTGAACTAATCGTAAACGTAATTACGTAAGTACTATTTACACGCTATTATTATCATTATTATTATTTGTTAAAAAAACATATATTTACGAATGAAAGTATAATAAAATATTAAATGATGAAGGTATTTCATGAAATATATATAATATAAATAAATATAAATATGAAACATTACAATGTCAGTAAAACAAAAAATTGAAAAAAAAAAGTCTTCTGATGAAAACCCAGTAACACACACTCCTCTTGTATTACCAACACCACCATCATAGTGGAAAAATAAATACTATTTAACATTACAATGCAAGAAAAACAAAACAAATTACTAATGTAAACATGAAATAATACGATTTCGGATGGAAAACAAATGAAAAAAAGCCTACTGATGGAAACCCAGTTACACACAGGTAAGGACTCCTCTTGTATTACCAACATAACCAACATAGTGGAAAATAGATACTATTTAACAATATAAAGCAAGAAAAACAAAACAAATTACTAATGGAAACACCAAATAACTACTGATGGAACCCATAATACGTATTTTGAAAATAGATACTATTTATTCTGGGGAGATGTCAAGGAAGAAAGACAGACGAAGAGAGTTCAGAGCCTGAGAGTGCAAGTACCGCCCTTTTTAACGAATTTCCCCTATAAACATTATATTATATAATAATAACATTAAAATAAAGGGAACCTGGTAACTAGCAGACAAAAGAAAAAAATAAAAAATTAACAACGGGACAAAAATCAATAACAAGACAATTGCGCTTCTTAAATCCCTTGATTTGCGTGTCGTCTTCGGGTTGCGCAAGCAGCATGCGCATGCGTGCTGATCCCTCGGTATGCGTGTCTTTTTGGAGTAATATTATTCCTGAACTGAACAAAGCAATAAATAAAGTCTGGCATTCCCATCCGTGCCCAACCACACACCGTCCGTGTACTAAAATCATAATGTAGGATTAAGTTGGATTCACATTTGGTGGAGAATAATGTATCGTTCTCACCATGGGTTTAGGATTGGAGCAAAATTGATCACAGTGGGAGTCGATGCTGCCTCTTTGATCTTTGTTCGACCGTTTTAAAATTTATGATCGACTGATCATTATTTGGCTGTCGACTGTTAAAAACTTGATATTTGATGTGATCGAATGATATTCTGAGAAGACCACGTGACCACCGAGGGGGGGGGGGGGGTTTACACCCGAGTCTATCCTGTGAATGATTGTATATATATATATTTTAATTTTAAACTTTGTGACAAACCATCAAATCAAATTTAATTTGGTTATTATACTAAACCAAATGGGTTATAATTATGAATACGTTTCTAAACACTTTAAAATTTCATTTTCATAGCCATATATTTATTTTTCCTGCTTGAGAGAAAGTATATATGTTTTTTTTATTTTAATTTTTATGAAAAACCATCATATCAAAATTAATTTGGTTATTCTACTAAACCAATTGGGTTATTATCATGAATACATTTATGCTTATGATTATGATTAAGATTACAGTATTATGTATATGTTATTAACCAGTCGGCATCTATGTAATAATCGACTGATCATTATTTGGCTGTCGACTGTTAATGATTGTACTTTACTTTACTATATAACCTCAAATACCGTGAATGTAAAATATCGATAAAGATTCGTATCCAGATCCATTAGCGTGTCTTTTTGGGGATGCGCACTTGCAATTTTAGGGTTTCAACAGACCCGCAATAAGACTCCGTGACCCCAAATAATGCTAAACCCTAAACCCTAAACCCTAAATTGAAAACCTTAAACCCTAAATTCCATTATTATGAAATTTGTACCATGGAGATTGTATCATATTATATCAAAGATTATGATTGTGATTATTCGAATTTATAAACATGATTACCTCCCTATCATAATGTAAGATCAAGATTAGTGTCACATTTGGTAAAGAAGAAACTATCGTTCTCACCATGGGATTAAGACTGGATTCACCATGGGCGACCAGAACCTATTCAACTTACTGTGATACAACAAGATTGACCCATATTAAACACCAAGGATGTCCACGCTACCGTTTTGACCGCTGTCCGATCGATTATAATGTTTGATCGACCGATTATATTTTCCCGTCGACCCATGTCAGTTGTTGGAAAGGCTCTGTTTTGACTCCTATTTCCCCAACATTTGTATCTGCTTAACCATAGTCCTCTGACCTCTCATATCTAACAAGCATCGGCCTCAAGAATAAAATATCATATGCAATTTAATCTGAGATTACGATACAATTCAATAATCAGAGATATGCAAAAAATTTTCCAAACACTTGGGAGAAAGTATATATATATATATATTTAATTTTAAACTTTGTGACAAACCATCATATCAAATTTAATTTGGTTATATATATATATATATATATATATATTTAATTTTAAACTTTGTGACAAACCATCATATCAAATTTAATTTGGTTATTATACTAAACCAAATGGGTTATAATTATGAATACGTTTCTAAACACTTTAAAATTTCCTTTTCCTAGCCATATATTTATTTGTCCTGCTTGAGAGAAAGTAATATATGTTTTTTTTTTAATTTTTATGGAAAACCATCATATCAAAATTAATTTGGTTATTCTACTAAACCAATTGGGTTATGATTATGAATACGTTTATGCTTACGATTAAGATTAAGATTATAGTATTATGTATATGTTATTAACCAGTCGTGTCTATGTAATAGGCGACTGATCATTATTTTGCTGTCGTCTGTTAAAAACTTGATATCTGATGTGATCGAATGATATTCTGAGAAGACCACGTGACCACAGAGGGGGGGGGGGTGTTTACACCCGAGTCTATCCTGTGAATGATTGTACTTTACTTTACGATATAACCTCGAATACCGTGAAAGTAAAATAGCGATAAAGATTCGTATCCAGATCCATTAGCGTGTTTTTTTGGGGATACACGCTTGCAATTTTCGGGTTTCAACAGACCCGCAATAAGACTCCGTGGTCCTAAATAATGCTAAACCCTAAACCCTAAACCCTAAATTGAAAACCCTAAACCCTAAATTCCATTATTATGAAATTTGTATCATGGAAATTGTATCATATTATATCAAAGGTTATGATTGTGATTATTCGAATTTATAAACATGATTACCTCCCTATCATAATGTAAGATCAAGATTAGTGTCACATTTGGTAGAGAAGAAACTATCGTTCTCACCATGGGATTAAGACTGGATTCACCAGGGGCGACCATAACCAATTTTCGGGTTTCAACAGACCCGCAATAAGACTCCGTGACCCTAAATAATGCTAAACCCTAAACCCTAAATTGAAAACCCTAAACCCTAAATTCCATTATTATGAAATTTGTACCATGGAGATTGTATCATATTATATCAAAGGTTATGATTGTGATTATTTGAATTTATAAACATGATTACCTCCCTATCATAATGTAAGATCAAGATTAGTGTCACATTTGGTAGAGAAGAAACTATCGTTCTCACCATGGGATTAAGACTGGATTCACCAGGGGCGACCAGAACCTATTTAACTTACTGTGATACAACACGATTGACCCATATTAAACACCAAGGATGTCCATGGGTGTAAACGAGCCGAGCTACATGTGAGCAACTCGCGAGTAGCTCGGTCAAAGCTCGACTCGAGCTCGAGTAGCTCGAGCATACAATCGAGCTCGAGTCGAGCTTTGAAACTATGTGATCGAGTAGCTCGCGTGCTACTCGATAAGCCACATATATATATATTAAAAAATAATATAAATATATATAAATATAAATATAATATATATAATATAATATTATATTTATATATTAATTTATTTATAATATTTATATATTTATTTATAATATTTAATTAATTTTATTTTATTTATTATATTTATATATATATATTTATTTTATAATATATATAATATAATATTTTATTTATTTATTTATATATTTTTAATTTTTTTATATATATATATAATATAAAAGCTCAAGCTCGAGCTTGAGCTCGAGTACTCGAACTACAACCGAGCTCGAGCTCATATTTTACTACTCGATCGAGCTCGAGTAGTAAAATATGAGCTCAAGCTCGAGCTCGAGTAGTGTGCCACTCGAGCTCGGCTCGGCTCGATAACACCCCTAAGTCCACGCTACCGTTTCGACCGCTGTCCGACCGATTATAATGTTTGATCGACCGATTATATTTTTCCGTCAACCCATGTCAGTTGTTGGAAAGGCTCTGTTTTGACTCCTATTTCCCCAACATTTGTATCTGCTTAACCATAGTCCTCTGACCTCTTATATCAAACAAGCATCGGCCTCAAGAATAAAATACCATATGCAATTTAATCTGAGATTACGATACAATTCAATAATCAGAGATATGCAGAATTTTTTCCAAACACTTGGGAGAAAGTTTTTATATATATATATATATATATATATATGTATATATATATTTAATTTTAAACTTTGTGACAAACCATCATATCAAATTTAATTTGGTTATTATACTAAACCCAATGGGTTATAATTATGAATACGTTTCTAAACACTTTAAAATTTTTTTTTCTTAGCCATATATTTATTTGTCCTGCTTTAGAGAAAGTATATATGTTTTTTTTATTTTAATTTTTATGGAAAACCATCATATCAAAATTAATTTGGTTATTCTACTAAACCAATTTGGGTTATGATTATGAATACGTTTATGCTTACGATTATGATTAAGATTACAGTATTATGTATATGTTATTAACCAGTCGGCGTCTATGTAATAATCGATTGATCATTATTTGGCTGTCGAATGTTAATGATTGTACTTTACTTTACTATATAACCTCGAATACCGTGAAAGTAAAATAGCGATAAAGATTCTTATCCAGATCCATTAGCGTGTCTTTTTGGGGATGCGCGCTTGCAATTTTTGGATTTCAACAGACTCGCAATAAGACTCCGTGACCCCAAATAATGCTAAACCCTAAACCCTAAACCCTAAACCCTAAATTGAAAACCCTAAACACTAAATTCCATTATTATGAAATTTGTACCATGGAGATTGTATCATATTATATCAAAGGTTATGATTGTGATTATTCGAATTTATAAACATGATTACCTCCCTATCATAATGTAAGATCAAGATTAGTGTCACATTTGGTAGAGAAGAAACTATCGTTCTCACCATGGGTTTAAGACTGGATTTACCATGGGCGACCAGAACCTATTCAATTTACTGTGATACAACACGATTTGACCCATATTAACACCGAGGATGTTCACGCTACCGTTTCGACCGTTGTCCGACCGATTATAATGTTTGATCGACTGATTATATTTTTCCGTCGACCCATGTCGGTAAAGCTTTAAAATTTCATAATTTGGGCTATATATTTATTTTCCATTCGACCCATTTCTAAACACTTCAAATTTTTCTTATCATTTTATAAACTTTCCTACCTTCCCAAATCATACATTATCTTCCAAGGATCGCGATGTTCTCTGTTTCTCAAGGGGGAATGATATTCTGTCAATGTGGACTACGAGCAAATTTGAGGGTTTCTTGGACCAGTGATAATCCAGGTCGGAGGTTCCATGGATGCAAAAATTGGAGGGTGAAAGTCCTGTTTTAATTTTTTTCAATTTTAGGGGATTATTTTCATTTCTTATAATTTATTGTTCATTATGTTGTTCTAATTTGTTTTGGTCCCATTTCCTCCCTTACCGGGGCACAGTGGTGGATGTAATTTCTTCGCATGGGAAGATCCGCCGATGTGTCGTAGGGCGATGACTATAATTCCCGAGTTGAAATGGAAACTGGCCGTGCTCGAAGATTACAAGAAAAAATCTGAAAAAGATAACCGAAAGTTGAAGTCTTTGCTTGCTGGTTCATGGTTGATTTTCATTTTGTTTACTTTGCGTTATTCGATTGGAATGTTATATTGAATGCTTGATTATCTCGAAGCTGAATAAAAATGTTATTTTTATAATAATTACATTTACAATTTAATTGTAAGGATAAGTGCATTGTCAAACATCGATATGTTATTGCCTATTTACTAAATACAAATAATCGAAAACATAGATTACATGACAAGGAAAAATAATAATTCAAAATATATATGGAAAATAAAACACAAAATTGAAGAACTCCAAAATTCTAAATCACCTTCCAAATCACCGTCTCTCGCTCACTCCCCCGGAGAGAAGGGTGCTTCCAAAAAATATTGAGGAGAAGAACCAATCACTTTTTGGTTGTAAAATGTTGGATTCACATTTGGTGACAAGAAAGATAGACAAATGGGAGCTTTCAGGGATATAGATCCATGAAAGTTTAGGACACCTCTTGTATTTTTTTCATAATAAAAATTATCACTAACAACTAGCAATAAATATATTTATTTCGGAATTTTATTCGACTAATAATTAATAATAATTATCGGACGCAACTTAATGGCTATTTATATATATGGAAAAAAAAGATGGGATTGGGACCCCAACAGACTTGACTGTTCGAGCATGCTAGACTCAAGACTAATTTCACGGTAATCGGAATCTATCCGTCTTCTTCGGATACACATTCCAAGAAAAAGGAATTTGATTCATTCTCACCCGTGACCCGATATGTGGGAATAATTCAATTCATTCGACGATTATAAGGGGCTATAATTATTATTTATTTATTACTAGCTAGCATAACGCATGAGTATAAAATAATATAATATATTTATTATATTATTATTATTAGTTGAGAAATATATGATAATAACATATGTAGATTAATTCAAATTTAATTATTTATAATGTGTAGGGACAATTTTGGAACAAAAGCTAAAGTGCTCAACCGTATGGATTATCACTCACCCAATCTTCTTCTTCTATAAATAAAGATAGAAGGCGTTTAACTTTTCATATTCATATTCACCATTATTAAAAAAATTTCCATCTCTTCATCTCCTTCTTCGTCTTCGTCTTCCACTATGATTGTTGTTGATCAACTTATTATGTTGGAAAACTGTGTTCAGATCAATTAGAATTGACACCCGATGCAGCGAAAGTTTAAAAATTTATTTTTATTAATATGGAACGATTTCATATCTGGGTATCAAAACTTTTACGATTAAATTTATGTAAGTAAAATAAATAATCACAATTAAATATTTTACCTTAAAATCTCGAAGCGATATTATGGACACCAACAGAATTTAATCTGCTCTTGTTGTATATCCCCGGAACTGATGAACGAACGTTTCTTCAATCAGGTCCACGAATAGAAAACAAAACCCTCTGATTGACTGCACTAAAAATCAATCAGAAGTTTGCGTAGAGAATAAACAGATATGATCTGTTAATTCAGATTGTAATTTTTCATAAAAATCACAAGCCGAATTTTCTCCGAAAGGGACAGAGGATTTCGAAAATCCTCTTGAAATATTTTGTAGTGTTTTCGAAAATTCTAATAATGAATTGCATGTAATTTTCGAACACTGCACATATATTTATAGATAATTTTTAGACTAGATTAAGTTATAATTGTATCAGGACTCCAACTCTTTAAAGCCCACAATCCATAACTTAAGCCCAACAAGCCAAGCCTGTTGTTATAGAAATTAATATAAAATTCATCGTGACTCCGATTGATAAACTGATTTCACCAATATGCACAGAAACCATTTCTGCATCTTTTAGAGTCAAGATAATTTTTCTGAATCCGAATTCAGTGATTTCCAAAAATGCCCATCCCTATGTCATTTTAGGAAATCCCACTCCCTTTAGTTAAGAAGTCCAACTTCTCTTTCATTAAATTTAACTCTTTAAATTTAACTATCTCTACGGGGTTTTAGTAATCCATTACTTGTGTAACCCTCAATGGTTCAGGAATACAGCTAGCCATGGGCTCACAACTCCTTGTGACTCGGAACAACAATTTCCGACTTATCCATCGAATCATGGTAAGAGCGCCTAGCAACATCGCCCCATGATTCCCTAGGTATTACTGATAGTGCCTGCAAGAACCAGTAGATTGGTTAGCGTACAGTACGGTCCCTTCATCCATATATCCCGATCGAATCAACAACCATTGGTATATCGAGAGTCGTTCGAGATTCGATAACTATGCATAACATCTTGGAGATCTATTAGTGACATCGCATGTGTTACTAGGATAACCCATTAACCTAAAACACATCATGTACTCTGGCCAGAGATTCGTCACACTAATATCTCCTCAGATCGCATAGGATATCCACACTCGCAAGTATGTGGTGAATCCTTGACAACAAAGCATCGACTCCTATATGTGTCGTAAATGTACCCAATCTCGACACCTGATGACCCCAATAGAGTCGGTAAACGAGTCAAAGTACAGTACTAGCATATAGAGTCTCAATGATGTTTCAAGTAATAAGGACTAATGGTGTACAACCAAAACCGCGGACTTTATCCACTCGATAAGTGATAACCACTTGGAAAGTCCGAATAGGGTAGTTCGATCATTCATCATATGAATATCCATTTGCATGATTTGAACATCTCTATGTTCCATACCAATGAAATGTGGTACTCGGCATCGCAAATGCTAGTCTCAATCTCGAGCGATCCTTATCCTTATTTGCGGACGGCTCAATTGACTAGGAACAGTTTAGAATATACAGTAACTATAAGATGTGTTTCATGATAGCCATCCCCATGTGCTACCACATCTTACATACACTATAGTATATTCAAGGTCTTTATCAACACAACAATAGTATATCATAATATAACAATATGAAGAAAGATAAAGTCAAATGCCATTATAAAAGTGTAAATTATATTAAACAAAAGATTGTTTTACATAGAGTCATAAAAGCCCTTAGCCACAAGTTGGCTAACCGGGCACCCACTCTTTCAATATTCACCATTATTAAAAAAATTTCCATCTCTTCATCTCCTTCTTCGTCTTCTTCTTCCACTATGATTGTTGTTGATCAACTTATTATGTTGGACATTCCACACCCTGTATGGATTTCTACCGATGATACCCAACCTGGGTTACAAGTTCCATCCGACTACAATAATACGAGAGGAGTCCTAATTGCAGTCCTACGTATCCTCTGTATTGCCAAATAATACAAGAGGAGTCCTAACGCTGCCTGCTACCGCCATGTTCACTTCAAGATGGCAGTTGCGTTAGGTTTTTATTCCAAATCGCCTATCTAATCCTGCATGATTTTATGATTTCATGAATTAATGTAAGGCTTTCGAAGACTTGAGCATCAATGTTTTATTTTCGATCGTCGCATAAATTGTTTGAATGCCTAGATAGGTGGTGAAGAAGAAGGACTGGGATTCGAGTTAAGAAGAATTGTTGCTGCTCCTTGGTAATATCTTTTATTTAGGCAATCAGTTTTTTTACACCTAAACCCTAAACCCTAACGTTTGAAAACAACAAATCAGATTTCTGTAATAATTTTCATTTATGTTTATGTGGAATTTTAGCTAGCAATATTTTTTATTAACAAACTTGTACCATTTTATAATTTTTATATACCAACTGACTCTCCTGGATGAATTAGGATTCGTTAGTAACGATCGATTCAAAAGAGAATTAAAACTCTACACTCAAAGCGGTCGAGTTGGTAATATTAACAGTCGACACCATACATTAATCGGTCGACACGTTTTTCGCGCACAGACTACAAAAGTTAAATACGAATAAAATGCCAATAATAATAAATACGAAAAACCCTAACGTTTGAAAACAACAAATCAGATTTCCGTAAGAATTTTCATTTATGTTTATGTGGAATTTTAGCTAGCAATATTTTTTATTAACAAACTTGTACTATTTTATAATTTTTATATACCAACCGACTCTCCTGGATGAATTAGGTTTCTTTAGTAACGATCGATTCAAAAAAAAATTAAAACTCTACACTCAAAGCGGTCGAGTTGGTAATATTAACAGTCGACACCATACATTAATCGGTCGACACGTTTTTTGCGCACAGACTACAAAAGTTAAATACGAATAAAATGCCAATAACAATAAATACGAAAAACCCTAATGTTTGAAAACAACAAATCAGATTTCCGTAATAATTTTCATTGATGTTTATGTGTAATTTTAGCTAGCAATATTTTTTATTAACAAACTTGTATCATTTTATAATTTTTATATACCAACCGACTCTCCTGGATGAATTAGGATTCGTTAGTAACGATCGATTCAAAAGAGAATTAAAAATCTACACTCAAAGCGGTCGAGTTGGTAATATTAACTGTTGACACCATACATTAATCGGTCGACACGTTTTTCACGCACAGACTACAAAAGTTAAATACGAATAAAATGTCAATAATAATAAATACGAAAAACCCTAACGTTTGAAAACAACAAATCAGATTTCCGTAATAATTTTCATTTATGTTTATATGGAATTTTAGCTAGCAATATTTTTTATTAACAAACTTGTACCATTTTATAATTTTTATATACCAACCGACTCTCCTGGATGAATTAGGCTTTGTTAGTAACGATCGATTCAAAAGAGAATTAAAACTCTACACTCAAAGCGGTCGAGTTGGTAATATTAACAGTCGACACCATACATTAATCGGTCGTTGCATGCTGAAGGATTGAAAAAAACAAAAATCAACGTATTCTGGCATACTCCCCGACTGAAGGTATTCTTTTTACTTTTTTTCGTCCACGTCGGGGAATGACTAGAGGCGGCAGCACCAATATTTCCTCCTGCACTGTCTATTCACCTGGTACTGGATAGACAGGGTCCGTATATGCTTCTAACCAATAACGTGTGGTGTAATAATCTGTAAAAAATTCATAAACAGAAATATTTGCGTTGTAGGCAGCAGCAATGGCATGTGAACATGGAATCCTGTCAATGTCGAATTTACGGCATGTGCAAGATTTACTCTGTAAATCAACTAACTCGTTGCTTGTGCTACCGTACACGCAATACTTCCCCTCAGTTGCTTCAATGACTTCATATTTTCTAGAAACGATTAAATTCTCACGAACGATCGACTCTATCGCTGGTGTGAGATGTGTAGTTGATGCAAACGCTTCTTGACGATATTTACTTCTACAGGTTGATGTGATTCTTTGCAGTGCTTCCAATAATGTATTGGAAGCTCCCTCTCCTCACGCAACCTACCATTTATTGATTCAACTCCATTCGTGGTCATGATGGAGTAACGGTCCCGGTTTGTTTCGCTCTAGACCACCTTTCGGGAGAAGTGTTATCTTCCAAATATTTAGCAACCTCTGGAAATCTCTCTCTCAATTCTGTATACAAGGAATAAAAATCACTTTCCTTGTATGCTTTTGCCACCCGAATGAATAGCTCGGCAGCTCCCTTTTTTTTGTTGCTCTTGCCTTTGATGTTTTGTGACATGTGCCACATACAAAACACATGATGTGCACGATTGTATAAAGATGCAACTGCATTTATGATGCCCTGGTGTCTATCTGATATTATCACCAATTCGTCGTCGTCCTCTACTATGATTTTCAATCTGCTTAGAAACCAAGACCATGACTCAGAGCTTTCCTTGTCGACAACACCCCATGCAATGGGAAATTGGTGGTGATTTCCGTCCTGTCCGGTTGCTACAAGTAGCACACCGTCATACTTTCCTTTCAAGAATGTACCATCAATGCAGACTACTTTTCTCATTAATTTTTATCCCGTAATACATGCACCATATGCCAAGAACATGTATTTAAATCTATTTTCTTCATCCACTTCTAAATCCGTGAAACTACCAACATTTACTTTCTCAACCATTTTCAAAAATGATGGCAACTTCCTAAAATTCTCAACAGAATCGCCCATCATGGTGTTAAGGTCCAGTTCTTTACCTCTACGTGCCTTGAAGTATGATACTTGAACTCCCTGATTACGCATCATTGTGATTATTGATTTCGGCACAGGTGTAGTCCTTTGACCACCGAAATTTTCTAGCAACACAGCTGACACTAACCCAGAAGTAGCCTGTCGATTTTTTATACTCATGCGCATCAAGTCACAGGTGTTGAAAGGGCCCGTGTCCTGATTTAATATTTAATGATCAAACAACCAGGATTAACTAATGTAAACAGCGAAAACGAGTTAAAAATTTGCGTTTTGGGCCTACAAAAAATTCGGCATGACCTATTCGTAAATAGGACATCCCAAAAATCTGTACAACACAACCAACAATATATGCTCGAAAATAGAGACACAACACCAATTTACAAACCTATAACCGCACTGTCCAGGACTAAACACATGCAGAGCCGGCAAGGCTCGATCACACAAATAACAATCCAAAACAAAGTCCAAAACTATCAATACAGATACACAGGGCATCACCCCGGCAAATATAAAACTCGCTAAACTGATATATACATATATCTGGGAACTCGACTCCACGCTCGACTCACTGGGTACCACTAGATGACGCTCCACCAGATGCGTCAAATCCCCCTGGATAACCTGCTATGGAATCACAAACAACCACAGCATAAAAAGAAAACAGGGGTCGGACCCCAGTACGACGAACTAGAAAAATTACGACAAATATAACTGACATGAATAAAATCAAGTACAATGCAATGACATGCAATGCAATGCGTGACAGGTATCAATAGAATAAGGGATACCAAATGGAGTCCAAATAATCGTATCACAATAATTTCAGTGGCCACCCGTACCAGGAACGCAGCAGACCTCGAATCATCACTGCTAATCCACTCACGTAGCATCGAGGGCGACAGGAGCTACCCCTCCGGCCTCATGCTGTCATCAGGAGTGTCGTACGTAGCATCGAGAGCACGGTTGCTACCCGATCGGTCTCGTGCTATCTCAGGAGTGCACTAAATAATGTCACTCGCTCCATCGATGACTCAATACATCTCAAGAGATCAATATCAATAGAAATCAAAGGAGTCAAGGCTCAACGTGCTATGAAAAAGTGTAAATGAGTGAATGCAATCATATAATCCACATAAGCACATAAAGCATGTTATCACTCATTACAAAATACTAAATATCATTACATGCCATTATAGGCGTCGTAATATAAGCAGCTCATACGTACCTCAACCAACACTTAATTACCACAAAAAATATCTCAAGTATTATTCGAATACTCCAATCCTGTGAAAAACCATTTATTTCACATCAATTCCTATTTCCATTTACAAATCTGAAAATTATTAAAACTAAATCTAAAAATCAAACTAACATTTCCAAATATCCTATCAATGTCCAAGTATCGAATATACGACGCTATACATCGAATGAACTAAATGTTTCAGAATCTGACATTTTCTGAAATTTACTAACAAATACTAAAATTATTATAGGACAAGTCTAACGCATCTAAACATCTAAACTGCGATTTACATAACTCTAAAATTCAAAAATACCAAGTAAAATAATCTGGAAATTTGAAATAATTCCCAATTAAATTCTGAAAAATAACCATACCTCAATTCAACTGAAATATAACACCTACAATCAAGAATTAAACAAATATAAATCACTGGAATTCAAATTAACCAAAAATCCCCAAAATTCGAACCATAATCTCGAAATCTACCTCTGGAAATTTCGAATCTTGTGCAAAGCTTCGAGTTTAAGCTCTAAACAACCTAAACCAAGGTTTCTTCTCGAATTCCGGCGAAAACGAGTAGCAGAGGTCACGGCTTCCGGAATCGCGTTCGAACAGGTCGCGAGAAAACTTACGATATCGGTATCAAATAAAAGCGTACGTCGCGAGGATTCCAAAACTATATTTACTTTTGAAATCCGGCCAAAAACGAAGGAGATACGGGCATTTAAAGTGACGGAAGAAATGTTGAAAGAAAAAGAAAGAAAAATCGATACAGACGCCGAGAAGATGATGGTGATGAGAGAGAATATGATATGTATCATATCTATATGTATATCCATAATTAAAATATGGTTTAGTTTAAATGTGTGTCTTATTTTATTCATTCGGGGTTAAAACTTGACCCGGTTTGAATTATTTCAACTCCTGTGTGATTTATAAATCAAATATGCAATTTAATATCGTCTATAAACCGATATTTATACGTACATATTTTAACACACAAATTAATTAACATATTAAAATCGAGTCCTTACATTTCTCCCCCTCTAAAAAAAAGATTTCGTCATCGAAATCAAACACACATCAAACTTATATACATAGTGGTCAAGCATCTACCACTGATAGTACATAGAAAAATCAGAGTACATGGCATAAGTCACCACATTGTCAAACAAATGAGGCCATTCTTGACGCATTCTAGACTCCAATTCCCACGTAGCTTCTTCTCTCCCATGTCTACTCCATTCCACCATAACCAAAGGAATCGTCTTATTTCTCAGTTGCTTTTCTTTACGATCAAGAATCTGCACTGGATACTCAACATAGCTAAGGGAACTATCTAACACCACATCATCAGACCTCAAGATATGAGAAGGATCTGGTTCATACTTCCGCAGCATAGATACGTGAAATACATCATGTATCGCAGACAAACTCTGCGGCAAGTTCAAACGATACGCCAAAATACCAATCTTCTCAACAATCTCATACGGACCGATATAACGAGGAGCTAATTTCCGTTTACGTCCAAATCTCATAGTACCACGAAATGGTGATACTTTCAAGAAAACAAAATCGCCAACCTGAAATTCTAAAGGTCTACGCCTGTTATTAGCATAGCTGGCTTGACGATCCTGGGCTGCTTTCATTCTTTTCCTGATCAGTTCAACTTTTTCTTTCATCTCTTGAATAAACTCTGGTCCTGACAACTGTCGTTCTCCTACTTCTTCCCAACATATCGGAGATCTACATTTTATGCCATACAAGGCTTCAAATGGTGCCATCCCGATAGATACTTGATAACTATTATTGTAAGAGAATTCCACCAAAGCTAAAGATTCTTGCCAACCACCACTGAAATCCATCACAACAGCTCGTATTAAATCTTCAAGCGTCTGAATAGTTCTTTCAGATTGACCATCTGTCTGTGGATGATAGGCAGTACTCATGGCCAATTTAGAACCCAAAGCAGATTGTAAACTAGACCAAAACTTAGAAGTAAATCTGGGATCACGGTCTGATACTATAGTAACTGGCACACCATGCAATCGCACTATCTGATCAATATATATTTTTGCCATTTTCGTATATGTTCAAGTACGATCATATGGAATAAAATGGGCTGATTTAGACAATCTATCCACAATAACCCAAATGGCATCACAACAACGATTAGATCGAGGTAGGTGTGTCACGAAATCCATAGTAATGTGTTCTCAATTCCACTGTGGTACTTCAAGACTAAGTAACATACCACCTGGTCTCATTCTTTCAGCCTTAACTTGTTGACATGTCAAACACTTAGCCACAAAGTCATAAATATATTTCTTCATACCTTCCCACCAATAATGGGCTTTCAAGATATGATACATCTTTCGAATTCCAGAATGTATACTATATCGACTACAATGAGCTTCTCGTAGTATCTCTTCTTTCAAATCTATCAAATTCGGAACCATAAGTCTACCATTATAACGCAAACATTCATCAGAAGCAACAATGAATTTCCCTGACTGACCTGCTGGAGTTAATTCTTTCAAGTGATGAATGTATGGATCAGTATTCTGCGTTGCTTTGATTTTCAAAATTATTCGTGGTTCAACATGAATAGATGAAACTATGAAATGATTACCTTTAGCTCGATAAGTCCATCCTGAAGTTCCCAAATGCTCATGAAGTTTAGAAATAGTTAAAGATTTCAACATCTTAGTATGAACTTTTCTGCTCAAAGCATCTGCAACTTGATTCACATTTCCTGGCTGGTATTGAATATCACAGTCAAAATCCTTAAGCAGTTCCAACCATCGACGTTGTCTCATATTCAAATCAGACTGTGTGAATAAATATTTCAGACTCTTATGATCGGAATAAATCACAAACTATTCACCGTACAGATAATGACGCCATATTTTCAATGCATGCACAATGGCAGCCAATTCTAAATCATGAACTGGATAACGAGTCTCATGTGGTTTCAATTGACGAGATGCATACGCAATCACGCGTCCATTTTGCATCAAAACACAACCCAGTCCATTCAAAGAAGCATCTATACATACAACAAATCCACCTGAGCCTGAAGGTAATGCTATTACTGGAGCCGTATTCAATTTTTCTTTCAAAGTCTGAAAACTAGCTTCACATTCCTCAGTCCACACAAAACGTCGATCTTTTTGAGTCAATATCGTCATAGGTCTTGCTATGCTAGAAAATCCCTTAATAAAATGCCTGTAATATCCAGCCAGACCCAAAAAGCTACGAATCTCAGAGACATTGGTTGGTCTAGACCAATTAAGAACATCTTCAACTTTACTAGGATCGACAGATACCCCTTGTGCTGATATCACATGTCCTAGAAATAATACTCTATCCAACCAAAACTCGCACTTAGAAAACTTAGCATATAATTGTGATGTTCTGAGTTTCTGCAGAACTAATGTCAAATGTTCTTTATGCTCCTTCCTTGATTTAGAATAAATCTAAATGTCATCAATAAACACGATAACAAATCGATCTATAAAATCTCGAAACACACGATTCATTAAATCCATGAAAACCGCTGGAGCATTAGTCAACCCAAAAGGCACAACTAAAAATTCATTATGTCCTTAACGTGTTCGAAATTCTGTCTTGGGAACATCTTTCTCTCGAAATCTAAGTTGATGATATCTGGAACGAAGATCAATTTTAGAATACACAGATGTACCCTGCAACTGATCAAACAAGTCATCAATTCGTGGCAAAGGATACTTATTTTTCACAGTAGCCTGGTTCAATTGCCGATAATCGATGCATATTCTCATAGTTCCGTCTTTCTTCTTCACAAAAAAGACTGGATCACCCCAAAGCGACACACTTGGTCTAATATAACCTTTTTCCAGCAAATCTTGCAATTGTGTCTTAAGTTCTTTCAATTCTGCTGGAGCTAATCGATATGGGGCTCGGAAAATAGGACTTGTCCCTGACATCAACTCAATGCTAAGATCTATTTCCCTCTGAGGCGGAAAACCCGGAATCTCATCAGGAAATACATCAGGAAAATCCTTGACGACAGAAATATCTGAAACTTTCAATTTCTCCTCCTTCGTCGTATCAAGAGCATAAATCATAAATCCTTCATTTCCTATCGACAATAATCTAAACATTTCCATTGACAATACTAATGGAATGCGAGATTGTGAATCAGTACCATAAAAATTCCATTTATTGACATAATACGGTCTAAATCTCACAATTTCATGGAAACAATCAACAGTAGCTCTATAATTCATCAGTGTATCCATACCCAAGATATAGTCAAAATCAGACATAGCTAGTTTGATTAGATTGGTTATCATGATCTTATCCTCAAATCTAATCACACAATTCAAAACTATCTCATTAGACATCAAGAAAACACCAGCAGGAGTAGCAACAGACACAGTATCCAATAACGGAGTAAAAGCAATCTCATGCTCATCAACAAATGTAACAGATAAAAATGAATGAGATGCTCCTGTGTCTATCAAGATACGTGCAGGATACTCAAAAATATAACAAATACCTGCAATAACTCCCCCAGGTGCATCTTGTGCCTGATCCTGAGTCATGGCATGCACGTGTGCCTGCTGTGGCCCTGAAAAACACTGCTGACTCTGAGAAGATGGATACCTAGGCTGTTGAGTTGATTGTACCAGAACATAAGGCTGTGTAGGAGAAAATTGCGGTACAGGAGCATATGGCCTGAACGATGGTCTTCCAGGAAATTGACCAAACTGTTGTGGTTGAGACTGTTGTCTTCCCGCATTTGGACACGCTCTGGCCAAATGTCCAACCTGACCACAGATAAAACAAGTCCCTGAAAATCCTGTACAATGTGCACTCAAATGGTTACCACCACATCTATCACAGTACACTCTACTAGTCGATCCAACTGAACTTCCATCACGACTACCACTGGAACTCGATGAACTGGACTGCTGTTTCTTTTTAAATTGTTTTCCTCGAAGTTTAAACCAAGGCTTCTTCGCTTGCTGAGAAGACTGAGTAGGCTGATATGGAGGTAAACCCACCGGTGTTTGCGAAGTGCTTCCAGCTCCTTGAGGAACAGATGCTGGGATTGGTTGTGGTTCACTTATGAGTAAACTCGCTTCAATCTTCTTTGCCTTTTCTACTGCTTTCATATAAGTCGATGGAGTTCCAGTAGTTACCAACGTGTGGATAGTTCGTGTAAGCCCCTTCAAAAAGTGTGAAAGATATGACCGATCATTCTTTGCAACGTGTGGGACATAAGGCAGAAGAGCAGAAAACTGAGAAGCATATTCAGCAACAAATTTATTGCCTTGCACCAACATATTAAATTCATCTTCCTTAGCAGAATAGTATGATGGTGGTGCATATTCCTGTGCAAATTGAGTACGAAATACTTCCCATGTAATCTTTTCACCAGAAGCAGAAAGTGTTTCTGTCGTCATTTCCCACCAAAGTTGCGCTCGATCTTTAAGTTGAAATGGAACTAACTTCAATCGAATTTCATCAGGATACTCTAGTCCATTAAACATATTATTGAGACTTTTCAACCAACTAGCAGCTTTCTCACTTCCTTCATTGCCAAAGAACTTTTGAGGACGCAACTCCTGAAACTGTAAAATTATTAATCGTATTCCTCCCATTTTATCAGTCAATTGGGTTACTGGATCAGCCTCAGCCTGAATCGATTTTCCTTTGTCAGGATTTACCCGTGGCTGTTGTTCCACCTCTAATTCCACATCTCTTGGAGGCTGAACAGCTGGTCGACCACATCTTCCCCTGACAATATCATCAAGATTTTGAATATTCTCTGCTGCAGAATCTTCTACAACTTCCTTTCCTTTTCTACCTCTTCCTCCCGGTGCCATTCTACAAGACACAAGGATTTAAATACACAGGCAGAAAGAACGTAACGAACAGAAAACTATGATAGGAACTCAGAGTTCTAAAGAAAATTCATAAACTAAGTTATAAAGCCAAGAACTACTGGTTCAATCAGATAAGTTCAAATAATAAACACAACAAGTAAGTCATGTAAGAACAAGTAATAACACACATACGCAACCATTTTGTTAGTGTTTAAACTCGAGTGTCCTAGACTCTAATTCGAGCATATCCCAGTTTATGCTCTGATACCAAATAAAAGGGCCCATGTCCTAATTTAATATTTAATGATCAAACAACCAGGATTAACTAATGTAAACAGCGAAAACGAGTTAAAAATTTGCATTTTGGGCCTACAGAAAATTCGACATTACCTATTCGTAAATAGGACATCCCAAAAACCTGTACAACACAACCAGCAATATTTACTCGAAAATAGAGACACAACACCAATTTACAAACCTATAGCCGCACTGGCCAGGACTAAACACATGCAGAGCCGGCAAGGCTCGATCACACAAATAACAATCCAAAACAAAGTCCAAAACTATGGATACAGATACACAGGGCATCACCCCGGTAAATATAAAACTCGCTAAACTGATATATACATATATCTGGGAACTCGACTCCACGCTCGACTCACTAGGTACCACTAGATGACGCTCCACCAGATGCGTCAAATCCCCCTGGATAACCTGCTATGGAATCACAAACAACCACAGCATAAAAAGAAAACAGGGGTCGGACCCCAGTACGTCGAACTAGAAAAATTACGACAAATATAACTGACATGAATAAAATCAAGTACAATGAAATGACATGCAATGCAATGCGTGACAGGTATCAATAGAATAAGGGATACCAAATGGAGTCCAAATAATCGTATCACAATAATCTCAGTGGCCACTCGTGCCAGGAATGCAGCAGACCTCGAATCATCACTGCTAATCCACACACGTAGCATCGAGGGTGACAGGAGCTACCCGTCCGGCCTCATGCTGTCATCAGGAGTGTCGTACGTAGCATCGAGAGCACGGTTGCTACCCGCTCGGTCTCGTGCTAACTCAGGAGTGCACTAAATAATTTCACTCGCTCCATCGATGACTCAATACATCTCAAGAGATCAATATCAATAGCAATCAAAGGAGTCAAGGCTCAACGTGCTATGAAAAATTGTAAATGAGTGAATGCAATCATATAATCCACATAAGCACATAAAGCACGTTATCACTCATTACAAAATACTAAATATCATTACATGTCATTATAGGCGTCGTAATATAAGCAGCTCATACGTACCTCAACCAACAATTAATTACCACAGAAAATATCTCAAGTATTATTCGAATACTCCAATCCTGTGAAAAACCATTTATTTCACATCAATTCCTATTTCCATTTACAAATCTGAAAATTATTAAAACTAAATCTAAAAATCAAACTAACAGTTCCAAATATCCTATCAATGTCCAAATATCGAATATACGACGCTATACATCGAATGAATTAAATGTTTCAGAATCTGACATTTTCTGAAATTTACTAACAAATCCTAAAATTATTATAGGACAAGTCTAATGCATCTAAACATCTAAACTGCGATTTACATAACTCTAAAATTCAAAAATCCCAAGTAAAATAATTTGGAAATTCGAAATAATTCCCAATTAAATTCTGAAAAATAACCATACCTCAATTCAACTGGAATATAACACCTACAATCAAGAATTAAACAAATATAAATCACTGGAATTCAAATTAACCAAAAATCCCCAAAATTCGAACCATAATCTCGAAATCTACCTCTGTAAATTTCGAATCTTGTGCAAAGCTTCGAGTTTAAGCTCTAAACAACCTAAACCAAGGTTTCTTCTCGAATTCCGGCGAAAACGAGCGGCGGAGGTCATGGCTGCCGGAATCGCGTTCGAACAGGTCGCGAGAAAACTTACGATATCGGTATCAAATTAAAGCTTACGTCGCGAGGATTCCAAAACTATATTTACTTTTGAAATCCGGCCAAAAACGAAGGAGATACGGGCATTTAAAGTGACGGAAGAAATGTTGAAAGAAAAAGAAAGAAAAATCGATACAGACGCCGAGAAGATGATGGTGATGAGAGAGAATATGATATGTATCATATCTATATGTATATCCATAATTAAAATATGGTTTAGTTTAAATGTGTGTCTTATTTTATTCATTCGGAGTTAAAACTTGATCCGGTTTGAATTATTTTAACTCCTGTGTGATTTATAAATCAAATATGCAATTTAATATCGTCTATAAGCCGATATTTATACATACATATTTTAACACACAAATTAATTAACATATTAAAATCGGGTCCTTACAGATGTGAATGTTGCAATATGTTCGAACGTTAAAACATGTTGAGTGTGGATCTTTCTTTGCACCTCAAATCCTCCAAGTACAACTATCAGCAGCACATCGAACATCATACACGGACTTGTTAGATTTCACTATTTTGAACTCGAAAGATGACTTTATTGCAAGTCGTGACAATTCAATCTGAAATTCTGCCTTATTGGAAAATACCTGCCCAATAGAAATGTTGGATCCATCACGGAATGAGTAGGTACCATTGCCACATGAATCATCTCTATCTACCAACGGAATTCTCTTCAGATCCGAAGTCCATTTAGATACCCTTCCGGCTCGGACTCAGACCGTCTTAATTGCTGCTGGTGTAATGAAGGTTCTCCTAAAATTAAAGGATCTTCAAGTTGTTCGAATGGACAAGACACGCTGAAATTCTCAGTTGTTTCCTTATCATTCTCGTTAGGAATGACAAAAAATCCATCAAAGTATTCGTCATTATGATTCAACCCCCCCACAGGACAAGACACATTGACATTCTCAGTTGTTTCCTTATCATTCTCGTTAGGAATGACAAAATATCCACCAAAGTATTCGTCATTACGATTCAAACCCTCCACAGGACAAGACACGTTGACATTCTCAGTTGTTTCCTTATCATTCTCGTTAGGAATGACAAAATCTCCATCGAAGTATTCGTCATTGCGATTCAACCCCGCAACATTTACATCCATCGATCTGTCACGATCCTCGTCTTCACCATCAAGACCCCGCATTTCATTGCATGATCTACCATAATCAGCGACTTTAAAATTGCCATATGTATCATCTCCATCTAAAAACAAATTCCTCCCAGTACGATTGATCCCCCGAACATTTTTATCCATTGATCTGTCACAAACATCAAATGATTGTTCAAAATTAGCGATGTTATTAAATGTCATGATATCATTACTGAGGTGCTGAGTGCTTTAAAATGCATGCACTTCGTTGTCCAGTCCAACGTTCACTTCCTCTTCTTTCACCATAACATTCAGCACAGGTCTCTTGTCTGGGTCACCAAAGTAAAGGTACGCACGCAGAGTTCTATCATCCTTAATATAAAAGGGAGGAGGATGGCAATTAGGAACAATCGGCAAATAGCTGAATTTGGTTCTGTTAATATCACATGCCAAATCCAGAATGTTAACAACCTCATTCTTAAAAGATTCGAAATTGCATGTCTCATCATCTACTGTGATTAAATCCCATTTACAACTTTCATGTGAAGACCATTTGAAAACATCGTGCTCATCCCGTATCCACTTTTCATTACATTGAAGGACAACATTACTGATTGTCATAACCTATAAAAATAATTAGATTAAGCATAAGCAACTTTCAAAAAGAAAAAATAAATACGCCTGCGTTTTAACAAATTTGATTTGAATTACGAAGACGACATTGTCATGTCCAAAAGGTCGCCGTGCTTTACATATCAACCGAGATTTCATAATAATGTTCGAAATAATATTATGCCAACGGTGGAAACTACTTAAAGTCTTGTAGTGCAGTCTATATGCTTGAAAGAGCAGTCGAAAGGATTCAAAAATCAGTCGATATTGTAGGGTATAAATCGTACTAATTATATGCAAACGGTCAGGTTGACTAAACCATTGCATTCTACACCAGTCGACACTACAACAAGTCGGTCGATCATTAAAATAAGTCGGTAGAGATTCATGAAATAGCAGTCAAGATTACGGTCGGTATGACTGTACAAAATGCATTATTCTTCCTCGGTCGACGTTACAAAGAGACAGTCGATCAATACCCTATGTCGGTCGACCAAATGTAAACCACTCAACGTTCTTCCCCGATCCAACAACAATATAGTTACTACTAGAGTCGATAGAAATATTTATTAGACAGTTGGCATTAAAGACATCATTGTAAAACATATACACTGAAAAATAAAAGATAAATGTCATTTAACATAACAGAAATAAAAGAAAGGGGGCAGATTTGGAGCATTAATGATATTTCTTACTTTTTGTTCCCTCTTGAAAAATACGAGGGATAAAACAAGGGAAAGAATTTGTTTGGTACATGTGTGGGACTTTAAAGCAGAGTGGTCCAGTTGGAAGGAAGTTTCTGAGAATTTTTTGGTCGGAGAAAGGTTGGTCCCGATAGAAAAGGAGCTGCGTTTGCACAGCAGGGGAATACGCACAAAAAAACAAAAAAAAAAAAAAAAACAGGCCCCACGAGTATATGGTCGAGATAAAGGATTACCTAACCATTAACTAATCTGAGCTGGCACCACTTAAGAAATTAAGACGCATATTTAAGGGCCAACTAAGACAGTACATTAAATGAGTCCCTTTGATTTAAAAAAAAAACACGCGAGTCCCTTTGACTTAAAAAAAAAAAAAACAAGACCGAGCCTATATATTTAAATGGTCCGATCTATATATGTAATCGAATCGAATTTATGATTCAATTCTATCGAATATCTAATCTAAAATATATTTTGTTCTAGAGAATATTTTTTATGATATTTTTTCTTGATATATCTCTATGTACTATATATAGAAATAAAAATAAATCGATGTATTTGAATGTAATATTATAATAATTAATGTATTATTTGAAATTATATTATTAAAATTATGTTAAGTTATTTAAATTTTAACATAAATTAAAATTTTAAAAATGAAGAAAATTTTGTAGTAACGTAAAAAATGAAGAAAATTTTGTATATAATAAAAATCAATATAAAATATTAAATTTAGCAGTATAAATAATATGAAAATAATTATTGAAAAGTATGATTAAAACTTAATTCATATCTATCAAAAGAAATTTAAGATCCAAAAATAAAATTTTTAGCTAATGTTAGAAAATAATACATCTCAACAAAAAAATATATTATTTGATTATTGCTTATTTTATTCCTATTATAATATGATTAAATTTAAAGTTATTTTGATTTTATATTATATCTAATATAAAAACTGTTTTGTTAATGTGAGGATTCGAGTACTAATCTCTCATTAATCAAATCATCATAAATAATAGACAAAGAATCAAAGTCTAAACAAAGTAAAAAAAAATAAAAAATTTTTTAGAATTAGAGCACCTCGCTCGATCGGGAAAAAACACCCGATCGAGCGAGCCCTCAGCTCAGCTTCTCGGGTTTGCAAAGTTTTGGCCTCGCTCGATCGGTCAATCTTCACCGATCGAGCGAGCTCAATGTGCTCAAGTTTCTGTCCAGGAAATGAAGGCCTCGCTCGATCGGCAGAAATCGCCCGATCGAGCGAGCACACATCCAGAAAAATAAAAACAGATCCTCTTTTGCTGTCAACACAAATTCTTCCATTCATTTTCATGTAACATCAACTCATACATATCCTATACAAAATCATAAGCTAACATGCATTCTAACATGATATAAGCTGATAAAAATAGATCATAACAAAGCCTTGAAATCAACTCAAGATAGGCTCCCATATCAAACAAAAATCATTGTTATACCAAAAAGGATTAAGCTACAACATGTTGTCTTAAGAATTTACAACAACATCTCAAATCCTATATACATCAACAAGACAACAACTTACTAACCAACAAGTCTTGGTACAAGTAGCTATAACATGATCATGTTTTGAGACTCAACACAAACATTGACAGCTCAAACCATCTAAACTCGGATCATCATGCTATTCTCTCATCTCTTTCATCCCTTGTTCTTCAAGATCGCTTTTGCCCTGTTCCACTCCCGCCTATTGCCATGACACATACAACACAACAATAGCCGGATAACTCCGGTGAGAAATATATTTTCCAGTAAAAGCAACTAAACATGCATAGCAAAGCATATATCAAATTCATGATATAAAAGTAAATACAATGCATGTTTTAAAACAAGGTTCTCTAGTTCATCGTTTGGGATCCCGAGAAAAAGATATCATAACTAACCACCGACTCTCCCAATCGAGGTGGGGCTACTTATCTTGCTTTTCTAGACTTTGAAGCCATTATATATGTAAATCAGACGCTAGGCTAAGTCAACCACCCAGGCCGTACATATATAATCCCTCAAATCGTCTATTCGAACGTTTCCGTTCATTTCAAAATCAAAGAATAAGTCTTGCAAGATGAATGCAACATATATCATCATAAAAGCATTCATTAACATCAAAGACTCATTCAACAATTCATAGAAGAGCACATAGAAGCAAATAAGCAAATAAGTACGTGATTTAGGGAACTCGATACAAACCATCTCGAGTTATAATCCCATTCAAGTAATAGTTCACTTTTACCTTTCAAATGTGAAGTTTCAAGGTGTCTTCAAAGCTATCCAAATCTAAACAACATAACTAAAGCTGTATCAAAATCTGCCCTCAAGTTCAATCCAATTCTATTGGCAAAATAGACTCCAAACCTTGCTTCAATTCTCTATTGGTTCAAAGTTGACGATATCGAGCTCGATGGCAACCAAACAAATCTGAAATGAAGTTTTGCAAGTCCACAAATATCAGCTAGGACTCATCAAAAATCACAGCTCAATACAAGATAACAAAACAGTCTTAAATCATAATATCGTCGGCGTTACGGTTAAAGTCGGCAATCCCGAAACTCAAATATAACACTTCTATAATTATACCAGCTGTATTTCAATCAAACCAGCAAAACATAAGGTAGAGATATCGAAATCATTGCTGGAAAGTCATAAAAATACAAGCCATAGCCGTTCGTCGATTCGATTTTGACAATAGCCGATACTATGCTTCATAAACATCAAACAACAACTGATGTATTGATCTCTACCATTTCTGGGTTTCCAAAACAGGATGAAAGACATAGAAACTTACATCAAATCGAAGGTCTTCTTGCAAGGAGTCCAGAACACCTTTCGGAATCGAATTCGGATAACCGAAACGCAAGATATCGGAATTTGAAGTTTAGGAATAAACTTGGGGTTTCTTTGTTCTTGCTCTCGGTTCCTCCTTCTACTTTTATGATGGAATGAATTGACTCACATGTGAAAACTTAGAATAATAACAAGTGTCCCACTAAAATAAGGATTTTGCACTTTGGTTCCTCAAGTCTTCCAAAATTGCACTTTGGTCCTCAATTTCTCATTCCATTCAATTTCAATCCTAATCAATTTAATAATATTAGAATTTAAATCAAAACTCCAAATATTTCCAAATTAAATATTCTCGAATTAAAATTAAATAATTTCGGGCGTTACAATTCTCTTCCACTAAGACACGATTTCGTCCTCGAAATCGCAAGTACGAATAGCACATAAGATATATCGGATAACAGAAAACTAAAGGAGAACTCACATCATTGAAACATTGAAACGACCCTAACTCTATAATTAATAAATAAATATGAGGAAAGATTTTTTTTTTTTTATACATACTAAATAAAATATGCACATATATGCCCATACATACATGCACAGAATAAAAAGATTTAAAATAAATAAATAAATAACTTAAATAAAAATTTCATTCTTTAAATAAAATAAATATCTGAGTCAAACATTTAATTAAAAATACTGCATAAATAAAATGATTAAAGTTTGCATGCACTGACAATATTCAATAAAATACTCAAAACTCACAACCACTGAAAAATAATATAAAATGTGTAACATGCTTACATAAATCAAAACATGCAATGTGACTCAAACATCTATCACGGTCACGGGGATCACTGCCAGCCTGCTCATACGTCCTCGTCTCCGGTGGGTACTACATCCTCCTCTACGTACTCACCTGCACCATACCAGTGTAGTGAGCCTAGAGGCCCAACATGCTAACATAACAAGGGTTTAAAATAATTTAAATCAATTTACTACTGATACATAACATATACATGAATGAGCATGCTAAAAAAAATATCATAACATATCATAACTTAAATTAACTTAAATAACATAATACATAAATATTGTTGAGCAAATTATTTTCTAACATCGCATGGTTGTATCCATAGTGTAACCTTAAATCATACATCAAATACTGATCAGCCTGAAAACCAACGTACGTGGCGGTGACGAATCACCTCTTAAATTGGCAGTAAACTGTCCTTCAATAGTTCACATATGGGGACGAATCCCCCTCAAATCTCAAATTGTCACACTACTTCAACTTCCAACATAAAATATTTTCTTATTGCTCAACCTTAAACATTTAATCATACATAAAATTATTTCATGAATGCATATACTTAAATAAAATGTGTGTCCTTCATATATATTTAATTTAATTTCATACTAACATAAAAATATAAAAAATAATCTTCAATGCATAAAAATAATTAAATATATATTCAGGACACATGCAATTTCTCATGGATTGTACTGGACTGCTGGCCCTAACATTCAAGCCCATTTACTTAAATCTGGCCCATTAACATACTTAAGCCCAATAAAATTATTCTAAGCCCAATTAAATAATTCAAGCCCATTAAATAACCAATTCTGGGCCAATGACCCAAAAGCCCAAAGACTGGCCCAATAACTTTCATGGGCCCCAAAGCCCATAAAATTAGTGGACTAACTTAAAATAATTTAATTAAGCCCAATAATAACTTAAGTGAAGCCCATTAATTAAATTAATATAATTAACCCAATTAAACTCTTAAATTCATTAATTAACTTAATAATAAAATACCCGAGCCCAACTAACTTAACCCGGACCCGGACCAAACTAACTTAACCCACTTACTACCAGACCCGACCCGGACCCAAGACCCGACCCGGAACCACCTGAAATCCTAAACCCAAACTCCCCCTTCCCGTTTCTGCTACAGCCGCGGGCAGCAGCCCTGCTCCGGCCGTCCCTGGCCAGAGCCCCGCCGCCCAGAAGTAGCCCACGTCTGGGCGGACCAAACCTAGCCCCTGAACCCGGCCCATGCACCCCACAGGACCGAACCCCATCCCTCTTCCAAAACCCTACCTGCGCGCCCATGGAACCCGATCTGCAACCTCTCGGTTTCTGGGCTCTTTTGGCTTGAACCAACCAAGCCAATCGAGCCTAGACTCACCCTAGACACCCTAGGGACCCTTACCAGCAGCTAGAACATCCATGGCTAGGAAAAACGTGGACATGATCAACCCAAAACAAGAGACATGCGCATACAACCACAATAAATTTGTTTTCTGAAAATTCTTCAATGTTTTTGATGCATACCCAATACACACACTAATATATCTGATAGGCACGAAAAATATATAAGGAAATCATGCCTTTCACCGGAAACGAAGAGAAAAACGAGCGTGGGACGATTTCGGGACGACGAACGACGAACACACCTTCGAAGCTTAAAGAAAAATCGAGCTATGGAGTCTTGGGGATGTCTGGAACGTGACAATGGAGGCTGAAGAGGATGGAGACGGCTAAGGGTTTCGGCCGAATGGGTTAGGGTAGATTAAGTTAAGTTTTTAATAAAATAGGTTTTTAGGAAATTAAAATATTATTAAGGGTTGTTAAATATATAAAATATAATAAATAAAAACTCTAATTAATAAGTAAAATCTGATAAAAGTTAAAAATCCCGAAATTATTATTTAAAGAAATTTTAAGGATAATTAAAAGTCATTAAAATGGCTAAATTTGGATAAAAATAGACTCCTCAAATTATATAAAATTAAATACTAAAAATTTTGAGGTAATAAAACTCAAAATAATATTTTTGGGCTCTAAAATGCTCATGGAATAATTTGGCTAGAAAGTTGTCATCTCGTCCGTCCACGGTCCCGTCTACGCGATCAAAACAATTAAAATACTAAAAATTGTAAAAGCACTAATTATGAGTTAAATGCTTAAAAAATAAATTAAACCATGCACAAATAATTCACATAATTATTTAACCCATAAATCTAAAATTTAAATAATTAAATATCCTAATTATGCATGCGGATTTACGTATTTAAAATACCCGGTGTTACAAACATCTCTGGAAATCGTTGCCTCATATCTGATTCTGTCTCCCAAGTTGCTTCTTCAATACCATGACGACTCCACTGGACTTTCACAAGCGGAATAGTCTTCGTTCGAAGTTGCTTGTCCTTACGATCAAGTATCTGAATTGGCTTTTCAAAATAACTCAAAGTTTCGTCGAGTTCAGCCTCATCAGGTTGAAGCACATGAGATTCATCAGCAAGGTATTTTCGAAGCATCGATACATGAAAGACATCATGTATTCCAGATAAGGATGGAGGCAAAGCTAATCAATAGGCAAGATTGCCTATTCTCTCCAGAATCTCATACGGACCAATATAACGTGGAGACAACTTTCCTCGCTTGCCAAATCGTACAGTGCCTCTGAATGGAGAAATCTTCAGAAACACTCTATCCTCCTGTTCAAAAGACAAAGGTCGATGTCGGATATTGGCATACTTCGTTTGTCTATCCTGTGGTGTCTTCATTCTCTTCTGAATAAGCTTCACTTGTTCAGTCATATCTCGAATCATATCAGGTCCAATGTCAGGTACCTCAGAAATATCATCCCAGAAAAGAGGTGATCGACATTTCCTTCCATATAAAGCTTCAAACGGAGCCATTTCAATACTCGATTGATAGCTGTTGTTGTACGAGAATTCACAAAGAGGTAATGAATCTTGCCAACTCGTGCCAAAATCAAGCACTATAGCTCTCAACATATCCTCCAATGTCTGAATGGTATGCTCAGACTGTCCGTCTGTCTGTGGATGATAGGCTGTGCTCAAGTGTAGCTGAGTACCCAAAGCACTCTGTAAACTGTGCCAGAAGTGAGATGTAAATCGAGGATCACGATCTGATACAATAGACTTCGGCACTCCATGCAATCTGACAACGTCTCGGACATAAAGCTCTACCATTTGATCGTGTCGATATGTCATACGATAAGGAATAAAACACGCTGACTTCGTCAATCTATCGATAATAACCCAGATAGCATCGCAACCTCTAGAAGATCGAGGTAACTTCGTCACAAAGTTCATGGAAATATGATCCTATTTCCATTCTGGCACTGATAAACTCTGTAACAAACCAGACGGTTTCTTCCTTTCAGCCTTCACCTGTTGGAAATTAAGACATTGAGACACAAAATCAATGATATCAGACTTCATTGATTTCCACCAATATTGAGTCTTCAAATCGTTGTACATCTTCCTACCTCCAGGATGAATACTATAACGACTACAATGCGCCTCTTTCAGTAGTTGTTGTCTCACATCAGAAATATCAGGCACTACAAGGCGATTGTTAACATATAAAAGATCATCTCGAACCTGGTATTTAGATACATGCCCTGATCGGACTTTCTCAATCGAATTCTGCACATTCTGATCAAGTTTCTGAGCTTCTTTAATTCTCAAAAGTAACTCTGGTTCAACTTGAATTTGATAAAGTCGCAGAGGCTGATAATTCATATCAAATACTAATCCAGAATAACAATAGTCTTCAATCAAATGGGATATACCAATCGTCGATAGGGATAAAGAACACACCTTTCGACTCAATGCATCAGCTGCTGCATTTGATTTTCCCGGATAGTATTTAATTTCACAATCAAAATCTTTAAGCAAGTCAAGCCATCTCCGCTGTCTCATATTCAATTCTGACTGTGAAAACAAATATTTCAGACTCTTGTGATCAGAATAAATCTCAAACTGTTCCCCGTATAAATAATGTCGCCAAATTTTCAAAGCAAATACGATGGCGGCCAATTCAAGATCATGAATCGGGTATCTGGTCTCATGAGGTTTCAGCTGTCTCGAGGCATAAGCAATCACATGCCCTCGCTGCATCAAAATACACCCCAAACCGCGATGAGATGCATCACAATAAACAGTGAAACCACCAGTACCTGAAGGAATCAT
Source organism: Henckelia pumila (assembly GCF_033568475.1). Classification (NCBI taxonomy): domain Eukaryota; kingdom Viridiplantae; phylum Streptophyta; class Magnoliopsida; order Lamiales; family Gesneriaceae; genus Henckelia; species Henckelia pumila. Next base: position 142,244,729 of record NC_133123.1, on the reverse strand, counting down.
CAAGACTGGTGCACTGGTCAATCGCTTCTTCAACTCAATAAAACTGGATTCACAGGCTTCAGACCAGATAAATGGAGCATTCTTCTGAGTTAACTGAGTAATTGGCTTCGCAATACTAGAAAAATCTTTAATAAAACGACGATAATACCCAGCCAAACCCATAAAACTACGAATTTCAGGAACAGATGTAGGTCTAGACCAATTGATCACAACCTCGACTTTACTTGGATCAACAGATATACCATCTCCATATATGATATGTCCAAGAAAAACAACCTGTTTCAGCCAAAACTCACATTTCGATAGTTTAGCATACAATTTCTCAGATCTTAGAGTCTTCAACACAGTTCTCAAATTCTCAGAATGATCAATCAAATTCTTTGAATATATCATAATATCATCAATAAAAATTATCACAAAATCGTCGAGATATTTCTAAAACACACGGTTCATCAAAGCCATAAACACAACTGGAGCATTTGTCAGACCAAACGGCATAACTATAAACTCATAATGGCCATACCTGGTTCTGAAAGCAGTTTTCGGAATATCAGAATCCCTAATCTCAGCTGATGGTATCCAGATCTCAGATCGATCTTGGAATACACAGAAAAACCCTGCAACTGGTCAAATAAATCATCAATATGAGGCAAAGGGTATTTGTTCTTTACCGTTGCCTTGTTCAGTTGCCGGTAGTCGATGCACAATCTCATTGAACCGTCTTTATTGCGTACAAATAATACTGGAGCTCCCCAAGGAGAAACACTGGGTCGAATGTATCCCTTGGCCAGTAAATCTTCCAACTGATCTTTCAACTCTTTAAATTCCACTGGTGCCATTCAATAAGGTGCTTTAGAAATCGGTGCAGTACCGGCATCAATTCTATGTTGAAATCAATCTCACGGTACGGAGGTAGTCCTGGAATCTCATCAGGGAAAACATCCGCAAATTCACTAACCACTAGCAAATTAGCCAGGTTCGGGCAAGTTTTTGAAACATCAACTGCATATACAATAAATCCCTCCGCTCCTTTCTGCAAAAGTCGGGTCATTGATAATACAGAAATCAGAGGAATCTTAGCACGAGAACCCTTACCATAGAATTTCCATTCTCCAGCCATCTCAGGTCTGAATCTCACTATCTTCTGGAAACAATCTACGGTAGCTCTGTACTTGTTTAGCATATCAATCCCAATAATACAGTCAAAATCAGACAAACCAAGTACAAAACAATCTATCTCTATCTCATTACCGTCATACCGTAGCACACAATTCTTAACCGTCTAAATAGATACAAGACCTCTCCCCAAAGGAGAAGAAACAGATACTACAACAGGTAATGTTTCAACAGGCAAAGCATGTAAGGATGCAAATCGTGCAGAGATAAACGTATGGGATGCACCTGTATCTATCAAAACATATGCAGGATAACTATAAAGAGAACAGTTACCTGCAATCACGGTATCTGGTGCTCCCTGTGCCTGTTCCTCTGTCAGTGCAAAGACATGAGCCTGTTGTCTCTGTGGCTGATTGCCTGTATGACTTCCTCCTGGCCTTGACTATTGCTGTGGATGTGATGGTTGGAAGGAATGAACAGAAGAGGCTTGCCTCGCAGGTTGAGCCACTGATCGTGATTACTCTGCACCTCGTGACTGTCCAGAACCTCTCTGAGGACACACCCTCGCAAAATGGCCAGTCTGATGGCATATATGGCACCTCCCAGATACACCTCGGCACTGATCAGTTGGATGACCTCCACCACAACTATTACAAAACACTCCTGACTTCTGTTTCGTGCCACTGGAACTCGAAGAACTGCTCCCTGACTTTTTTAACTGTTTTCCTCGAGCTTGCAAATATCCTTTCTTGCCACTGCTACTACCACCACTTTCAAATCGAGGAGGTTGTTGCGAGATTGGAGCTGAGGGTTGTGACTGTCTCGGAGGCTGAGCGATATACGAAGCTCATCGCTGTTGTATCAAACCAGCTTCCGCTCCTTTGGCACTGTTTAAAGCATCAGCAAAATTATTCGGTCGCCTTGTGTTCACCAAAGTAAAGACCTCCGGAGTCAGTCCATTAATGAACTGATCAGCCATTGCCTCATCACTATCAGCAACATGTGGAGAAAAACGTAGCAATGTAGTGAATTTTGCAACATAATCTTCAATATTTAAGTTGCCCTGCTTCAGGTTCGCAAATTCTGCACCTTTATCTTTGCGATAAGACACTGGAAAGAAGCGTTGGTAAAACTCAGTTTTGAAGACATTCCACATCAGTACAGTTCCTCTACGCTCCAAAGTTTTCTTGGTCGTGGACCACCAGCTCTTCGCAACCTCATGCAACTGATGTCCAATTAATCTGACTCTCCGCTCATCACCATAATCAAGCGAATCAAACAACATCTCCATGTCATCGAGCCATCCTTCACATACAACTGCATTTTCAGTACCCTTCAGAGTAGGCGGATGGTATGATTGAAAACTTTTCAATAATGTTTCCATCGGAGTGGCAGTCATATCTGTCATATCTCGAGAGGTACTTCCCTGTTCATTGCTCGGGACTGCAGCTTGAGATACTATCGGTGTTACCACTATTTGTTCCGGCAGAGGAGTAGGAACCTGAGGTCTAAGAGGAGGTCGTCCTGGTCTTCGAGACATATCTGATTATCAAAAGGGTTAGGATACCACAATCATCAAATCTATCTCAATCCTGCTCTGATCATCTTACCTCTGATCAAGACTCGGTTCTGATTCAATCTTAAAAAAAATAATCGAAGTATTCAACAAGACTTGCTTCCAATCCATTCAGATAATCAGGTAGCATATCATAATTTATCAGAACACATGCCTCTAATCATTCCAGATATTCCAGTAAGCATGCATCTTTAATCATCATAAATCATACTTTCAAATAAAATAAATACAATATCATGTAATAAATTACTTGAAAGTAAATCATGCTAGCATTTACCACATGTAATTCAATCATGTAATTAAATCATAGCATAATAAAATAAATAAGCAAGAAAGATGACTCGATCTACCCCACTCGCTATCTAACTCAGTCCAGAATTTTCTCGCTCTGATACCACCTGTTGTGACGACCCGAGTACTAATCTCTCATTAATCAAATCGTCATAAATAATAGACAAAGAATCAAAGTCTAAACAAAGTAATTTTTTTTTTTTTTTAAATTAGAGCACCTCGCTCGATCGGGGAAAAACACCCGATCGAGCGAGCCCTCAGCTCAGCTTCTCGGGTTTGCAAAGTTTTGGCCTCGCTCGATCGGTCAATCTTCACCGATCGAGCGAGCCATCTTTGATCACAATTCTGCTTCCTAAAATAAGGATTTTGCACTTTGGTCCCTCAAGTCTTCCAAAATTGCACTTTGGTCCTCAATTTCTCATTCCATTCAATTTCAATCCTAATCAATTTAAGAATATTAGAATTTAAATCAAAACTCCAAATATTTCCAAATTAAATATTCTCGGATTAAAATTAAATAATTTCGAGCGTTACAGTTAAAATATATCCTCATTTTTTTTACATGTATTTCATTTAACTATAAAAAAAATTACATCATTTATTATGAAAATTCAATTTGATATAAATTTGAAGGTTTTTAGTCCAAATAAATGGATTGATCAATTACTGTATCAACATATTAAATAATGTTCAAGTACTTTAACGTTTTAAGTAATTTTTACAGAAACAACGAAGTGATGATATATAATAAGTTTAGAAACACAGTACTTTAAACTACTATTATAAAATTTTTAATTATTTATGAAAGTTTATTTTAATTATTATATTTCTATGTTAAATTAATCGCATTAAAAGTACTTTAGCACTCTAATTAATTCTTATATAATACAACAAAATAATAATATATAATAAGTTTAAAATCAAATTACTTTAAGTTATTATTATAATTTTTTTTTCGTATTTTATGAAAATTTATTTTAATTGTTATATTTATATGTTAAATTAATCATATTATAGTTCAATAAATAATTACAAAATTTTTATTATTATTATATATAATATATAAGTTTAAAAATTTCAAATAAAATATAAAATAATAAATTATATGACAAAAAATTAGTGGCTTAGAAATTTTAGTTATTATATCATTTGATAATTATAAACACTAATTTCATGTACTATTATATCTAAATATTAATTATTACAATTATATTAGATGTTTTGAATAAATTACAAAACAAAAAGTTCAACTTTTTCTAAAAATTAATTTATGAGCATTGCCAATATAATTTGGGGGTTTTCCTCTTCCTCCTCTTTCTCTATAAGAGGAAAATTCACCACGACCCCTATTCATTCCTGCCATCATTAGATAAATATTCACGGGTTAAGAAATCAGGAAGATAATTTTCTTCTCCTTTTTTATAAATAATTTCAAAATCAAAAGGAGCTAAATTAGCTTGCCATCTAGCAAAAATTTGTTTAGAAACATCATGTTTAAAATCTTTATTAAACATATATTTTGCAGACTTGCAATCTGTTTTAATAATAAATTTCTGATTGTAAAGATCATCCTGAAATTTCAGAATACATTTAACAATAGAAAGAATTTCTTTTGCAACTGTAGAGTAATTTTTCTGAGCAGAATTCCACTTTCCTGAATGAAATCTAACAAGATATTCTTCTTTACTTTGGGGTTTTAATTGTTTTAAAATACCTCCAAAGCCTATATCAGAAGCATCTGTTTCAACAATTTTCTCCCAACTAGGATTAGAAATCATTAAGCAAGGAATATGTTTAATTTTTTCTTTAATTTTTTTGACAGAATTGGTATGCTGATCAGTCCAAGGGGAAGGATTTTTCTTAAGTCTATCATATAAGATAGCAGTATCATTAGCTAAATTCTTAATATAGGCAGATATATAGTTTAAACTACCTAAAAATCTTTGTAATTGAGTCTTATCAGTAATAATATCTGGAAATTTATTACCAAATTCTATACTTCTTTGAATAGGAATAATATTACCTTTATCAATATTATGACCTAAAAATTTAATATTGGTTTGAAATAAAACCATTTTGGGTTTAGAAATAACTAATCCATTTTGAATAATAAGAGTTTTAAATATGTTTAAATGTTTAAAATGAGTCTCAATATTTTTTGAGAATATAAGAATATCATCTATGTAAACAATAATAAAGTCACTATAAGGGGTAAAGATATCATTCATAATCTGCTGAAATTCTGAAGGAGCATTCTTCAGACCAAAAGGCATAACATTCCATTCATAATTTCCTATCGGAACATTAAAAGCAGTTTTATATCTATCATCCATATTAATTTGGATCTGCCAAAATCCTGACTTTAAATCAAATTTAGAAAATATTAAGGCATGTAATAGTCTATCAAGAAGATCTTTTTTGTTAGGAATAGGATGCCTAATCCATTTTAAAACTTTATTTAAAGGTTTATAATTTATTACTAGACGAGGAACACCTCTTTCAATCTCATAATGTTTATTGACATAAAAAGCAGTACAAGACCAAGGAGATTGAGAAGGAGTTATTAACTTTTTATCTAAAAGAGATTGAATTTCTTTCTTACATAATTCTAAATATTCAAAATTCATCTGACAAGGTCTTGCCTTGGTAGGAATATTCTTTTCATCAAAACTTTCTTCATAAGGAAGAGAAACAATATGTTTCTTACGATTCCAAAAAGCATTGGAAAAATCATTACAAATTTCTAAAGAAAATTGGTTATGAAGCAATTTAATTTTATCTTGTAGTTTAGGATTTTTCAAAGTATCATCAATAGTTAAAGAATTTATTTCTTCTTTTAAAGAATTAATATGAAAAAATTTTCTGTCAATATGATCTTGGATAGAATTTAAAATTTTTAAATAAGGTTTAATAATAAACTGAAAGTGAATATTCTTACCTTCATAAGTATCAATTATACCTGTAGGATTTATAGAAATAATAGGATAGATTTTATAAAGAAAAGGTAAACCAAGAATGATTTGAGTAGAAAGGTTTTTTATTAAGAAGAAACTTGTTTGAATACAAGTCTTATTTTTACAAATATAAGCTTTTGGTAATCTATAATTAACCTGTAATTTTTCACCTTCTGTATAAGAGAGTGAGAAGTTTTATGAAAATATTTTGAAGGTATTATTCCTTCTTGAATAACATTTAAATCTGCTCCACTATCAATTAAGGCAATAAAGTCTTTTTTATAATTATTATCAATTAATAAAGTTATTTTAGTATACCACTTTTGAGATTTTATTTTACTAAGAACAGATAAATGTTGTTCTTGGTCTGAAACATTATTAGAACTATTTTCTAACTCAGACATTTCTAAATCAGAAATCCTTCTATTAAAACGAATATTCTCATGTTGTAAAATAACAACTTGCTGTTTAAGTTGATCAATTTCAATTTTTAAATTATCTAAAGTTACAGGAGTATTAACACTGTGTTTTTCTTTTAAAAGTTTTCTTATTTCTTTTAAAGAATAAGTCTGATTATTTTTCAAAAGATCAGTATAACTAGTAGAAGTTTTGTTATCAATATGATCAATTATAGAAGTACGAAGATTAGGATCTTTAATTAATTTTAAAAATTCAATAATTTTATCATCAGATAAAACATTAATACTTAAATCTTCAAATTGAGATTTTAACTTATAAAATTCATCATTATCATCATCATTGTTACTAATATAATTGCAACAATTAGAAGACTGACCTTGGATGCAATTATCACAATCTTCTGAAGAATTTAAAGAATCATTATCAAGATTAATAATATCATCAGTATCTTGACTAGAATCAGAAGTATGAGAATCTTCAGAATAATTTTTCATGACAATTTCATATAAAGTATTTTTAATATCATCAGAGATATCAAGAGATTTAATTTTCTCATTAGCCCAACATTGATTAGCATAATGACCAGGTCTACCACATTTATGACAGGTAATTAAAGGCTTTTTATCCTTATCTTTTTTCCAAAATTGTCTCTTCTTCGCATCTTTTTGATTATTCCGAAATTCTTTTCGTTTTTGTTTTTTCAATATTTGTCTTTCAGACAAATGTCTCTTCCTATGAGGTTTATCTAAAGATTTATAAATCTCCTTCTTGGGTATATCAATCCCAAATTGATCACAGAAATGACCAAGCTGTTTTCTTTCAAAAATATTTTGTCTTTTTAACTGATTATTTAGTTTTAAATCATTACATAAGGATAAACCTTCCTGAATACAAGTACTTATTAAGTTACCGTAAGTATAATTATCATACTGAATAGAAATATTATCTTTACGAAGAATTTTTCTGACTCTTTTAGCAAAGAGATGAGGAAGACCATCAATAAATTTGGCTTTCCATTGATTGTTATTACAATCCGGTAATTCATAAATTCTAGAAAAAAAAGTATCTTTATACCATCTGAAATCAGTAAGAGTCTTACATTTCATATTACTGAAAAGAGTTCTAATATTTTCACTATTATCAGTAAAACGACCAGTAAAATGTTCAATAATGGTCATAATAAGACTATAAACAACATTTTCAGTCTGATTATTATTCTCTATTTTAATAGAATCATAAATATCATTTTTCTGTTGTTGAGATAAATAATTATCCCACCAACCTTTAAGTTGGCCTGTAAAACCAGAAATAAGCATTTTTGCTATATTCTTATCAGTATTACCAGCACTTTTACAAACAGTACTATACATAAGCATTCTATGAGCAAGATTATAAATCTGCTTATCTGTTAAACCATCAGCATTCCATTCATAAATGCTTTTCCCATTATAACTATTTGTTATAATGTACTCTTGTTCTTCATTAAGAACATCCAAAGGAGTAGGACGAGAATAGTAATAACGATTTTGAGTTGGCCTATCAGCCCATTTCATTTTTTGAATTTTATCTGTATCATCATCAGTATTATTATTACTAAATGATTCATTATTATTAATAACAGAAATATTCATATTTTTAAATTTTTCTGATAAAATTTTTTCAAATTCAGAAACAGAAGATTTAAATTTAAAATCTTGTATTTCTGGAGGAGATTGAATAGAAGAAGAAGCTATGGAAACTATATTTCTATCTTTCTTTTCTTCAATGTGTACATTAGGCTTGATCTGTTGTATGGCCAATAAAATATTATCGATATTCTTTTTTAAAGAAGTCAATTCTTCTCCTAAAAGAATAAGATATAAATTAGTATAATTTTGATTTTCAAAAAGTTGATTAATATGATTAATAGTAACAGACAACATATCATCCTCAAATATTTTTGAAAACGCATTAAAATTTAAAACTTTTTCATTCTTTTCTATTTGAAAAGAATTCTGTGGAGGATACACAGATTTCTGAATATTTCCAAAAGAAAGTTTATAATTTCTTTCTATAACAGAAATATAATCAATAAGAAAGGTTTTTATAAACCAGGGAACAAAATAAATCATTTTATTTTTTTCTGCACAATCTTTATAAAATGTATTAATTATATAATCAAATTCTTTTTTGGAAAAACTCTTAAAATACCATTTTCTAAAAGATTTTCATTTATGATCACAGAATTCTTTATTAATCTGAGCTCTTGCTCTAGACCCTTTACTGAAATCTATTTTGGTTGTACTATCCATTTAAACAAAATTCATTTATGAGATAGTATCTGATTCTGTAATGTTCTGGACATTTCCATGAACAATATTATTTCTGTTTATAATAACCTCTTCAATGTTATTATTTTTAGAGAAATCAGATCTAACTTCTTCTCGAATTTGAGAAGTAGAAGCTCTAGAAGATTGAGGAATATCAATTATATAATCTAGAGGAGAAATATAAGATCTAACAGATTGAGATCTAGTAATAGGAAAATAATTTTTATTTTGAAATTGTATATTAACAGATCCTTCATTAGTCTGTATTACTTGCTGTAAATCCATATTCAAAATAGGATTTCTAGGAATAGAATTTTCAAAAGTCCACTTTGATGGAAAGTCTATTTCTTCCCATTTAATAGATCTACGGGTAGTTATTTTAGATTTATTAAAATTATTCTCAATAAGAACAGTTTCATTCTTCTTTTTGTCAATTCTTTTACACATTGGATTTAAAGTATAAAGAGGTTTATAATAAATATGATAACATATACATATGACTTCTGTTCCAACAGAATAATTATAACCATGAGTCTTAACATTTAATGTTAAAGAATCTAAAATATTTATATCAGTTAATGATAAAGAAAGATTTGGATATACATCAAAATAAACTGGACCATGAGCCAGACTGGATTCAATTATTCCGATTAAAGATTGTTTCCAATTTAAATTTCTACCATCTCTTAAAGCTGCAATAAACCTTTCAGGTAAACCTTCCAAAGTAAGAGGTCTAAAGGCAATTTGAACTAGACCTATATGAAGAAATTTATAATCTTTAGAAAATGTTAATATATCTTTTTCATTTAATAAATGAATAACCATCTCTTCATTATTAAGAGAAATTGAAGACTCGGTAGTCTTAACAATTTGTTTAAGACCGATTTTTTCAAAGGTTCCTAATTGATAGACCATTTTAGGTTCTATTTTAGGAATAGTCCATTTATTTAATAAATCAAGATTATGAGGAATATCATATTCTTGAGTAATACTGTTTTGAACAGTATTCTTCAAACGAAAAATATTCATTTAAATAAAACATGCTAAATCATAAATATCACTACTCCATGGCTCTGATACCATTCTGTGTTGATATCATGGGAATCACAGGAAGGATCGATCAAACTGGAAAATTTATTAGCTTAGTTTTAATCATTGTTTACAAAAAATATATATAAGGAGTTTACCGAGACTAATTAAGTAGATCAAGATTCAAAACAAATACCCACAATGCTCTAACAGCCATTTCTTGGCACATATGAGCTTAAGGGTAGTACATGAATCTGATCTACTTAATATTAACCTCGAACCTTATGAAAATTTTTTAACCATCCTTCAGATCACCATAATATCTTAACGATTACAATACTAAATACTATCAATAATATCATAAGAGAATATATATATATATATATATATATATATATATATATATATATATATATATATATATTACTTCAAAAATATATATATTTAATTTATTATACCATAAAAGTGTGAATAAAATGATTTAAAAGTGAAATAGAATCAATTTAAATTGCAGTATAATTCTTTATTACTTATTACAATTATGATCTTATCTCATTTTAAATATAATTCGAATTAATTATAAAATAAATCGTACAAACACACCTGACACAACGCGTGAATTGATACACTAGTCTTTATTATAATTAACAAATAAGTTTCAGAAGTCAATTGCCTCTGATTAATACGACGTTGTTTATAACGTGGCATGCATTAACTATTTTAAAATATCATAGTCAATTCCTAAAAGGTGATGCTACGTATAAATGGAGGGTTACACGTTGCACTTGAAATCACATAAATATTTTTAATGTATTTTGAAAAGATTTTTTCAAATCAAGTAGAGGGATAATTTTGTAATTTCATGTGTAGTGTGTAACCCAGTGTGTAAATCAATGTGTACATGTAGCATTTCCCTTCCTAAAAAACTAAAAAAAAAAAAAAAGAAGAAAAAAAAAACCATAATCAATTACTTTCATTATAAATAAATCGAATCTAACAAATTTTCGTAATCCAAAACAACAATTAATTAATCTGATAGTATTTATCTTGATCTTCAAAACAAAAGTTATTAGATGAACACAATATTACAAGAAAGCTCAAAATGTAGTTATATTCGTGAAATATGAAAGTAAAAAAATCGAGTATATTAAAGGGGCATCGAGACATCAAACTTAATCACCCCTTATTTTCAATAAAAATATTAATCCAAATGCAAGATGATGAGCCATGCAAAAATTAGTCTCAAAACTTTGGTCATCATTCTCGTTGTATTGGCCACTACTACCATAAATCTCCGACCAACAGATGGGGTGAATTATTAACAATCGGCTACCGCGAGATTCACCTTATCCGTTGAGGCTCCATTGCAAATCCAAAAACGATGATCTTGGTTACCATGAACTTTCAGTGAACCAGAATTTCACGTGGACATTTTGCGCAAGCATTTTAGAAAATACTTTGTTCACTTGCGAAGTTGGTTGGGGTCAAGCGCACCAAGGTTTCCAAGCTTATAACCAGAGAAATCAAGGAATGTGCGACGGAGGGTTATGTTTCTGGAAGGCACGAGCTGATGGTATTTACTTTAGAGCAGTCGATTATCCAGGCTTTTTGAAGAAATTCGATTGGCTTAATGGACGCTCGTAATGATCAAGATATATATTAATTACCAACTATACTGCATGTTCGATCACTTGTTACGTCTAAGCAATAATTGTCTCAGCTTACTATATTAATTAAACTTTTATGATCATTCTCAAAGAAGCATCAAGTTCTTGTTTCTTGACTAAAAGATTATGATTTAAATTCCAGGTACTTGAGATATGTAACATTTTTAATTATGCATTCGATTTTAAATATCAAAAAAGTTAATCCTAAGAATTACTTTATATCATAATACAAAATATATATTTAATATAAAAAAACCATGTGTAATTCAAATACAAAAACGGATGGGGTTAGATAATATATTTATTTATTAACAATGAATTTTTTTTAAAAAAATAATATAAAAATTCAAAAATTATTAAAAAAATAACAATTTTCAAAGTCCGTAAATTTAAAATTATGTGTTTTTTAATATTATGAATAGAGTATAATTAACAACATTTTTCTTAATTTTAATAGTAACACAAAATATTATCACAATAAATGTAGCACAATATCATTTAATCAAATTTTCTTATATCCAAAAAAATTAACTAATTTCTCAATGATATTAAAATTTTTATTTTACACTAAGTTGAAAGGTAATTGTCCTAATTTTTTTAACAAAAAAGCTTGCTTGTTTCGTTTACAACCGATACAAAATAAATAAATACACATACATGTATATATATATATATAGACACACACATACATATATATATATATATATATATATATATATATATTGTCATATATATATATATATTGTCATTCTGCCATATTGGCAGAAAGCCTGGCAAATCCGGGACAGTGAGTCCCGGATTGCAATAGAATGATAAACTTTTTCAAAATGCTATAATTTTATATTTATTTTTTATTTTTATATTATTTTAATAAAGAAAAGCCAAAATATTACAATTCCAGGTTTCTGACTATTAGAAATGAGATTTGGACCTAACTCACCTCAAAAGCTAGCTCGAGAGGTGAGGATTGCCCTTGTCTATATTAAGGGCTCCCAGTACTATATCCTACCAATGTGGGACAATATTTTAACACACCCCCACACGTCCAGGAATGAACATCTGGAGCGTGGAGATATTAACGGGTGATTTAAACGCCCAGGAATGAACATCTGGAGCTTGAAGATTGGCCTAATTATAGGCAGCCCAATTATGGGCGATCCAACACACGGAGGACCTGGGCTCTGATACCATATTAAAAATGAGACTTGGACCTAACTCACCTCAAAAACTAGCTCAAGAGGTGAGGATTGCCCTTGTCTATATTAAGGGCTCCCAATACTATATCCTACCAATGTGGGACAATATTTCAACACTGACAACCCACGAGGATAATCAATTGACAAACGCCACAAAGTTGAAAACTTTGATAAGTTTGATTTTTGGGTAAGCAAAAGCTTAATAAAATTCTAGAGAGTATTTTAATTGATAAATATCAAAATCTGAATTCTTTATGAATAATGAATGTTTTTGTTGTATTTATAATACAACTACAAATAATAAAAGATATCGCGAAATAACTTTAAAATATATCTAAAGATATGATAATATCTTCCTAAAAGTTTACTAGTAGGAATAAAAGACTCAAAATAAGAAAATAATGTCAAAAATATCAAAAGTCTCGTACACACACAAACACGCCGAACTGTGTGTAAAAACACGAGGCGCGGGCACGCATAACTCTCTGTCCGTCTGGCGCGAGCGCACGTCAGGAGGCACGGGCGCGCATGGGCTTCTGTCGAGGCATCTCCAATGAGTCCTTAACCATGTGACCAACAAGCGAGCTATCCGTAATCGCATCATCCTCTCCTTCTTGAAAAGGATTTGTTCTCAAATCTCGATCATCACCTACATCAAACAAAGACAAGTCAGAAACATTAAAAGTAGTACTTACATTATACTCACCTGGCAAGTCTAATTTGTAGGCATTATCATTGATCCGCTCCAAGACTTGGAAAGGTCCATCGCCTCTAGGTAACAACTTAGAACGACGCTCCTTCGAAAAATGCTCCTTCCGCAAATGCAACCAAACCCAATCACCCGGTTCAAATACAACCTTCTTTTTACCTTTATTTGCTTGCTTCGTGTATTGCAAGTTCTTTTTTTCAATGTTTTTCTTAACCCTTTCATGCAAATTTCGCACAAACTCAGCTTTCTTCTTGCCATCCATATTAACTCTTTCATTCATAGGTAACGACATCAAATCCAACGGAGTCAATGGGTTAAAATCATACACAATTTCAAACGGTGAATACCTCGTAGTAGAATGCACACTACGATTATAAGCAAATTCAATAAATGACAAACATTCTTCTCAACTCTTCAAATTCTTTTTAATTATAGCACGCAACAAAGTTCCTAACGTCCTATTAACAACCTCAGTTTGACCATCCGTTTGAGAATGACATGTAATCGAAAACAGTAATTTAGTACCAAGCGTGCACCATAATGTTTTTCAAAAGTAGCTCAAGAAACGAGTATCTCTATCAGAAACAATACTCCTAGACATGCCATGCAATCTAACAATTTCATTAAAGAACAAGTCCGCAATATGAGATGCATCATCAGATTTATGACACGCAATAAAATGAGCCATCTTAGAAAATCTATCAACCACCACAAACACAGAATCCCTCCCCTTCTTAGAACTTGGTAGTCCTAAAACAAAGTCCATAGAAATATCCACCCACGGTTCACTAGGAACAGTCAGTGGAGTATACAATCCATATGGTTGTGTCTTAGACTTAGCTTTCTTACAAGTCACACACTTCTCACAAATATTCTCAGCATCATGCTTCATATGTGGCCAATAAAAATGTTCATGCAAAGTATCATAAGTTTTAGCCACACCAAAATGTCCCATCAAACCACCCCCATGTGATTCCCTAACAAGTAACTCACGTATGGACGATTTTAGGCACACACAACTTATCTTCCTTAAACAAATATCCATCATGCACGAAAAATTTATCTTTTGGACCATGCAAACATGACGCATAACTCTCTCCAAAATCAAGATCACTAGCATATAACTCCTTCACATACTCAAATCCCAAAAACTTAGAATCTAGAGTAGACAGAAGCACATACCTTTGTGATAGAGCGTCTGCTACCACGTTTTCCTTCTCTTTCTTGTACTTGATAATGTAGGAAAAAGTTTCTACAAACGCTACCCATTTGGCATGTCTCTTGTTCAGCTTTTGTTGTCCTTTGAGATGCTTCAAAGACTCATGATCCGTATGAATCACAAATTCTTTTGGCCTCAAATAATGCTGCCACGTCTCGAGCACGCGAACTAAGGCATAAAACTCTTTGTCGTATGTAGGATAATTAAACGTTGCTCCACTTAGCTTCTCACTAAAGTATGCAATTGGTCGTCCACCTTGCATCAAGACACCGCCAATTCCTACACCTGATGCATCACATTCAATTTCAAAAGTATTAGCAAAATCAGGTAATACAAGTAAAGGAGCATTAATTATTTTTTTCTTAATAATATCAAAAGACTTCTCTTGCTCCTCGCCCCAATGGAATGGAACATTCTTCTTGATCACCGCAGTCATAGGAGCCGCCAAAGTGCTAAAATCTTTTACAAATCTCCTATATAAACTTGCAAGACCATGAAAACTCCGAACTTGACCAATAGAAGTAGGCGTTGGCCAATCTCGAATTGCACTTACCTTGTCCTCATCAACTTTGACACCTTGAGCACTCGCAACAAAATCAAAAAACACAAGTTCTTTTGTACAAAACACACACTTTTTTCAAATTAGCATACAATTTTTCAGCTTTTAGTGTGATTAGCACAATCCTCAAGTGTTCAACATGCTCATTCAAGTTCTTACTATACACCAAAATATCATCAAAATACACCACAACAAATTTTCCAATATAAGGACGCAAAACATGATTCATCAACCTCATAAAAGTACTCGGTGCATTAGTTAACTCAAATGGCATAACCAACCACTCATACAATCCATACTTAGTTTTAAAAGCAGTTTTCCATTCATCACTTTCTCTCATCCGAATTTGATGGTAACCGCTCTTAAGATCAATTTTACTAAAGATGCTAGAACCATGCAATTCATCCAACATATCATCTTTTCTAGGAATAAGATGCCTATACTTGATGGTAATATTGTTAATGGCTCTACAATCAACACACATTCTCCATGAAACGTCTTTCTTAGGTACTAACAAAACAGGTACAGCACAAGGAGACATCGACTCACACACAAAGCTCTTATCGAGAAGTTCACTTACCTGCCTTTGTAGCTCTTTTGTGTCCTCCGGATTACTCCTATAAGCTGGACGATTCGGTAATGAACTTCCGGGTACAAGATCAATTTGATGCTCAATTCCCCTCAAAGGTGGTAATCCTTGAGGTAGATCCTCCGGAAATAGTTCTTCAAATTCCTGCAAGAGAGAAACAACACTGCTCGGATGATTTCCGGCTATATCACTTGTGTTAAGGAGAATATCCTTATAGAAAATCAACACAAGTGGGGTATGCAGATGTAAAATCTCTCGCAACTCACTCTTTTGGGCCATATATATTTTTTTATCGGCCTCTTTCCTATCATTTTTTTCTTCATCTTTTTTTCTTTCATTTTTTTTCTAAGGCCATCTTACTTTTTTGTTCACTCTTTTTTTCGGCCTCTTCTCTCTTTTTCTTTTTCAAATGATCCTCCAATACTTGTTTTGGAGTCATATGCAACAACACAACAGACTCTTTTTTCATAGTAAAAGAATAACGATTCTTAAAACCATCATGTGTCACCTTTCTATCAAATTGTCACGGTCTACCCAACAAGATATGACAGGCTTGCATAGGAACAACATCACACAACACTTCATCCTCATATTTACCAATTGATAAAGGCACCACAACTCTCCTAGTCACTCTCACTTCAGAACTATCATTAAACCTATAGTGACCCGTATCCAGAATTAATGATTAATAGGTAATTAATCAAGTGATCATGTTTAGATTTAATAAAACATAATTAAGGAAATTTCAAATGGATTAACGGAGTCCATAAATGGATCCGGAACGCTCGAAAATGGCCGGGAGGGTTCCGAGGGTTCGGATGGTTCGGAGGCTCCGAACTGGAACGGAAGATCCGAACCTAAGATCGGAGGATCCGAACTGGTTCGGAGGATCCGAACTCGGATCGAAGGCTCCGAAGATAATGCGTCATGGATGACATCACTGATGGGACTTTGGAGGATCCGAAGTTAGGAACGGGGGATCCGAACCAGTTCGGAGGATCCGAAGTCGAGTTCGGAGGCTCCGAACTGTGTCTATAAATAGGGGATCCGAAATTCATTTTCTTTGTACCTTTTTCTCTTTTCTCTCTCGATTCTTAAGCCTTCTAACTCAGATCTAGGGAGATCTATGAGTCCTATTGAGATTTCGGAAGTGGCGCAGCGGTCTAGACGTCGTAGCGGAGCTGTGTAATAGTTTTGAAGCTATCGACAGCAAAGGGCTATCGACGGACGCAGGTATAGCTCTGGCTTCCTAAAAATATTTAGGAGTATGGTATAGCTTAGTTAAGGCTTTTAGAGCTTAATTATTGATGCATGGGTAATTGCATTGTAGTAGCAGTAGACTGGACTAGTAGGCTTGGAGTATAGGCCAGTGGAGCTAGGTTGTCCAGCAGTGTTAGAGGTACGTAAGTACTGACCGAGATATCCGGCATGATATATTTGCATGTATGTTTCATGAGTATGTGCTATATGCTTTATCATGTTTTAGCATGTTTTATCGTCTTAGCACATACATGATTTTACGTGTGACTGCATCCGGAGAGATGTGAGTCATTGACAGTCTCCATAGGGAACAATGATCTCATTTTGGACTCGAGTCAGATATGACAGCTTCCACATGAGGCTTGTATCCTGTTTTGGATTCAGGTCAGGATGGGGTTGGCTCAGCCCTGATATAGAATATACGAGTACCCCGCAGAGTCGCTCTCTAGCCGGTACTGTATATTCTCGGCGCCATGAGCAAGTGTTTTCACTTGAGTTTTAAATCATCTGTATGAGCATATTTGTATTTATATCATTGCTTCGTATTGAGCGTTCTAGCTCACGCCCCTGTGTTTGGGTATTCGTTGTGTACCTTATGGCGGGGCAGGTTTGAGGCTGGACGGTCCAGGCGGCTCTCAGCAGGATTGAGCTTGGGAGAGTGTGAGGTTGTAGAGGGTAGGGATTTATTTACCCTGAACCTTCGATTTGGTTGTATAGCAGTACTTATACACTTGTGATATCGTCAGTTGTATTCTGCCGATTGGATTTGTTGTATTTTAATTATCCGCACTTTACGCTTTAAGCTTTTATTGCGTGCGCTTTTACTATAACTCTGATTAGGTAGTGGATCCGGATTGGGTCACTACATTTTTTTGGTAACACAGCGCATTGCACTGGGAATATCGTAAAGCGGATTAAGTAATTATCTGTTCTTATGTAACAGATGGCTTATTACGATGAGAGCCACGATAGCGGAGGCGGTGGTCGTTGGGGCGATCCAGATGATCGTAGATGTCGTCGTGGTCAGCCAGAGGAGCGCAAGCGAGTGAGTATGCACAGATTCAAGGGGGTTAGCCCGAAGCCTTTGACGGGTGGTGAGGCAGCTGAAGAGGTGGAGGATTGGCTTGAGAGGATGGAGCAGTGCTTCCAGGAGTTCCGTTGCACGACTGAGGATAGGATGGAGATTCTTGCCTTTATGCTTGAGGGCAGAGCGAGAAAGTGGTGGAGATCTACTTCCGCACCGTTCATAGCAGCTAGAGGTGCAGCTACTTGGGTTGAGTTTCGTACTGCTTATCAGAGACTGTATTTTCCTCCAGCTCTTCGTCAGGCGAAAGCCAGTGAGTTGTTGAGTTTGCGACAGGGGACGATGACGATCGAGGAGCACCAGCAGAAGTTCTTTGATCTGCTACCTTTTTGTCCTCATGTTGCTGATAGTTCTATGGCGAAGTTTGATCATTTCCTTCAAGGGTTGAATCCTGATATTCATCAGATGGTTGCTGTAGGCGGTGATGAGACTTACGAGGATTTGGTGGACCGTTGTCGCCAGGCCGAGGACAGTATTCGAAAGAACAGGGGACTTTACTCTTCTTCTTCCAGGTCAGCGAGTGCTAGTGCTTTGGGCCCTAGGGGGCAGTCCTTCAAGAAGCCAGGAGGTACTTCTTCTTCTTCCTTTGGATCTGGTGGAGTGCATAACTTTGGTGGTCAAAGACCGAACCGTTGTCGTCAGTGCAGACGCAGACATCCGCCAGGGCAGTGTGGTCGATCGACCACTGCATGTTTCCAGTGTGGCCAGGAGGGTCACATGAAGAGAGATTGTCCTATGCTGATTGGGGCAGTGAGTGGTTCCGGAGGTTCTCAGGCATCGGTTCAGCCACCTCATTACCAGCAGCCACCTTTTCAGCAGCAGTATTCGCAGCAGCGCCAGCAGCCGCAGCAGTCTCAGAGACAGCCTACTCAGACTCCTTCTCGGGGTCATTCTTCTTTGAGGCCACGTACCCAGGGTCAGGTCTTTGCGCTTAATCAGGAACAGGCAGAGGCTGACAGTGATCGGATGATCGCAGGTACCTGTAGTTTGTGTGGTTTTCCTGCATTTGTTTTAATTGATACCGGTGCATCGCATTCTTTTGTCTCAGCACATTTTGCTAAGAAGTATAGATTGCCGTTTATTCCTTTAGAGTTTCTAGTAGTTTCTACTCCTATGTGGAGCTAGGTTTTAGCCAAGCTTCTAGTTGTGGGTTGTGTTTTGGATTTCGAGGGACATCAGCTTAGTGCTAACCTGATGATTCTAGCAATAGAGGATTTCGATTGCATCATTGGGATAGATGTCTTAACTACCTACCGAGCGATAGTGGATTGCTATCAGAGGTTTGTTCAGTTTCGTCCAGAGGATGACGAGTCATGGTATTTCTATGGTGAGGGAGCGCGACCCCCGATGCCAGTGGTTTCAGCTCTGAAGGCCCGGCGTGCTTTAGAGTCTGGCGGGGAAGGCTACCTTATCTACGCCATTGACGCATCCTTAGGAGAGCCAGATATCCGAGAGATACCAGTGGTTTGTGACTTTCCAGATATATTTCCGGAGGAGATTCCAGGTTTGCCACCAGTAAAGGAGATTGAGTTTGACATTGAGTTAGTGCCAGGGACTGCACCAATTTTCAGAACTCCTTACCGATTGGCACCGTCAGAAATGAAAGAACTGCAGAAGCAATTGCAAGATCTTCTTGATAAGGGTCATATTCGACCTAGTGTTTCGCCATGGGGAGCCCCAGTACTGTTTGTCAAAAAGAAGGATGGTTCGATGCGGTTGTATATTGACTACCGTCAGTTGAATCAGGTGACAGTGAAGAATAAGTATCCTCTTCCACGGATAGATGATCTCTTTGATAACTTGCAGGGTACTTCTGTCTATTCAAAGATTGATCTTTGGTCTGGGTATCATCAGTTGCGAGTTCGACAAGAGGATGTTCCTAAGACAGCATTTCGTACGCGGTATGGACACTATGAGTTTCTAGTGATGCCATTTGGTTTGACGAATGCTCCAGCTGTTTTTATGGATCTGATGAACAGAGTTTTCCGCGACTTTCTGGATAAGTTCGTGGTTGTGTTCATCGATGAAATTTTGGTGTATTCTCGCAGCATGGATGAGCATGCCTACCATCTCTATACTGTACTGCATGTCTTGAGGGAGAGACAGTTGTATGCGAAGCTGAGTAAGTGTGACTTCTGGATTGACCGAGTTGTGTTCCTTGGTCATGTCATTTCTCAGGAGGGCGTATCTGTTGATCCTAGCAAGACAGAGGCTATTTTGAATTGGTCACGTCCGACTACAGCTCCTGAGATTCGTAGTTTCCTTGGTTTAGCAGGATACTATCGTCGTTTTGTGGAGAATTTCTCTCAGATAGCTAAGTCTTTGACTCAGTTGACGAAGAAAGACGTTTCTTTCGTTTGGTCTGATGCTTGTGAAGACAGTTTTCGTGAGTTGAGACGTCTTCTGACGACAGCTCCAGTTCTTGCTTTACCGTCTGGATCAGGTGGTTTTGTAGTCTTCACTGATGCTTCTCTCCAGGGTTTGGGGTGTGTGTTGACTCAGAATGGCCACGTGATTGCTTATGCCTCCAGACAGCTGAAGACTCACGAGTAGAACTATCCCGTACATGATTTAGAGCTTGCAGCCATTGTTTTTGCTCTTAAGATATGGCGTCACTATTTGTACGAAGAACGATTTGAGATATTCACCGATCATAAGAGTTTGAAGTATCTGTTCACTCAGGCTGAGTTGAACATGCGGCAGCGTCGTTGGATGGATCTGTTGAAGGATTACGATTGTGAGATCAAGTACCATCCAGGTTCTTCAAATCCTGTTGCTGATGCGCTTAGTCGCAAAGTCTATGCGAGTTTCCTTCATACCAATTCGGTACGGAAGGCAGTGGAAGAGTGTTGTTCTTCAGGATTCACATTCCGTCATAAGAAAGAACAACAAGGGATTCGTGTTTCTTTTTTTCTTGCAGAGCCAGCGTTGTATCGACGAATTCGGGAAGCTCAGAATTCTGATCTGAAGATGCAGAAGTTAACCCGTTTGGCTGAGGGTGATAATACTTCTGGTTTCCATTTGCAGGGAGATGGTCTGTTGTGTCTTTCTGGTCGCGTTGTGGTACCCGAGGATTCTACTTTGAGGGATGAGATCTTATCGCAAGCTCACCGCAGTCGATTCTCTGTACATCCAGGCAGCATGAAGATGTATAAGGATCTTCGCACTCGATTTTGGTGGAAAGGGATGAAGCGCAGTATCTATCAGTTTGTGTCCCAATGCCTTGTGTGTCAGCAAGTCAAGGTAGAGTTTAGACGACCCGGAGGGTTACTTCACAGCTTAGAGATTCCTGAATGGAAGTGGGAGCATGTGACGATGGACTTTGTCACCCACTTGCCTATGTCTTCCAGGAATTGTGATGCTATTTGGGTTGTCGTGGATCGGTTGTCAAAGTCAGCGCATTTTCTTCCCTATAACCGCGATTACACCTTTGATAGGATGGCACAATTGTATGTGCGGGAGATTGTTCGATTGCATGGGATTTCGTTGAGCATTGTCAGCGATAGAGATCCGAGATTCACCTCGAGATTTTGGGGTAGTTTCCAGCGAGCCCTTGGTACTACTTTGAGCTTGAGTACGGCTTATCATCCAGAGACGGACGGATAGTCGGAGCGTACTATTCGCACTCTAGAGGATATGCTTCGCGCGGCGGTGATGGATTTTGGTCCAGCATGGCATGATCATTTACCCTTGGTGGAGTTCGCCTACAACAATAGTTTCCATCGCAGCATTGGCATGGCACCATTTAAGGCTCTTTATGGACGCCGTTGTCGTACACCTTTGTTTTGGGACGAGGTTGGCGAGCATCATGTTGAGGGTCCTCAGATGATTCAGCAGATGATTGATGCAGTAGAGTTGATCCAACGCAGGATTAAGGCAGCCCAGGATCGACAGGCTAGCTATGCGAACACTCACCGCAGGCCACTTCATTTTGAGGTAGAGGAGTATGTTTTCTTGCGTGTGTCACCTTTTCGGAAGGTGATGAGGTTTGGTCGCAAGGGTAAGCTGACACCTAGATTTATTGGTCCTTTCGAGATTCTCGAGAAGGTTGGGGATGTGGCTTATCGTCTGGCCTTGCCACCCGATCTTTCGGAGATCCACAATGTGTTCCACGTGTCCTTGTTGAGGCAGTATGTGGCGGACGAGTCGCATATTTTGCATCCGACCGAGGTAAAGGTAGATCGGGATCTATCGTATATGGAGAAACCCCTGCGGATTCTTGACAGGAAGGACAAGGTACTTCATAATAAGAGCATACCTCTAGTGATGGTGCAGTGGCAGCGTAGAGGAACTGAAGAAGAAACTTGGGAGCTGGAGATCCGGATGCGAGCTGAGCATCCAGAGTTGTTTTGAGATTTTGTACTTTCTTGTATCGAGTTTGTACTTGTTCAGTTGTAATAAAGAACGTTCGTGTGGAGTTTCATACTTTTCCTCTAACTTTAATTTCGAGGACGAAATTTCTTAAGTGGGGGAGAATGTAGTGACCCGTATCCAGAATTAATGATTAATAGGTAATTAATCAAGTGATCATGTTTAGATTTAATAAAACATAATTAAAAAAATTTCAAATGGATTAACGGAGTCCAGAAATGGATCCGGAACGCTCGAAAATGGCCGGGAGGGTTTCGAGGGTTCGGATGGTTCGGAGGCTCCGAACTGGGTTAGGAGGCTCCGAACTGGAACGGAGGATCCGAACCTAAGATCGGAGGATCCGAACGGGTTCGGAGGATCCAAACTCGGATCGGAGGCTCCGAAGATAATGCTTCATGGATGACATCATTGATGGGACTTCGGAGGATCCAAAGTCAGGAACGGGGGATCCGAACCAGTTCGGAGGATCCGAAGTCGAGTTCGGAGGCTCCGAACTGTGTCTATAAATAGGGGATCCGAAATTCATTTTCTTTGCACCTTTTCCTCTTTTCTCTCTCGATTCCTAAGCCTTCTAACTCAGATCTAGGGAGATCTAGGAGTCCTATCGAGATTCCGGAAGTGGCGCAGCGGTCTAGACGTCGTAGCGGAGCTGTGGCATAGTTTTGAGGCTATCGACAGAAAAGGGCTATCGACGGACGCAAGTATAGCTCTGGATTCCTAAAAATATTTAGGAGTATGCTATAGCTTAGTTAAGACTTTTAGAGCTTAATTATTGATGCATGGGTAATCGCATTGTAGTAGCAGTAGACTGGACTAGTAGGCTTGGAGTATAGGCCAGTGGAGCTAGGTTGTCCAGCAGTGTTAGAGGTACATAAGTACTGACCGAGATAGCCGGCATGATATATTTGCATGTATGTTGCATGAGTATGTGCTATATGCTTTATCATGTTTTAGCATGTTTTACCGTCTTAGCACATACATGATTTTATGTGTGACTGCATCCGGAGAGATGTGAGTCATTGACAATCTCCATAGGGAACAATGATCTCATTTTGGACTCGAGTCAGGTATGACAGCTTCCACATGAGGCTTGTATCCTGTTTTGGATTCGGGTCAGGATGGGGTTGGCTCAACCCTGATATAGAATATACGAGTACCCCGTGGAGTCGCTCTCTAGCCGGTACTGTATATTCTCGGCGCCATGAGCAAGTGTTTTTACTTGAGTTTTAAATCATCTGTGTGCGCATATTTGTATTTATATCATTGCTTCGTATTGAGCGTTCTAGCTCACGCCCCTGTGTTTGGGTATTCGTTGTGTACCTTATGGTGGGGCAGGTTTGAGGCTGGACGGTCCAGGCGGCTCTCAGCAGGATTGAGCTTGGGAGAGTGTGAGGTTGTAGAGGGTAGGGATTTATTTACCCTGAACCTTTGATTTGGTTGTATAGCAGTACTTATACACTTGTGATATCGTCGGTTGTATTTTGCCGATTAGATTTGTTGTATTTTAATTATCCGCACTTCACGTTTTAAGCTTTTATTGCATGCGCTTTTACTGTAACTCTAATTAGGTAGTGGATCCGGGTTGGGTCACTACAAAACCACTACAATTTATATGGTTGATGATGCTTTAAAGTAGACAAACTCAATTTTTCAACAAGATCACTACTCGCGATGTTGGTACAGCTACCCCCATCAATGATGACACTACACACTTTATCTTTCACAAAGCATCTAGTATGAAACAAATTTTCCCTTTGATTTTCTTCCTCCTCCTTTTGTTGCACATTCAACACTCTCCTAGTTACCAACAACTCACCAACAACTGCATTACATCCCTCGTCATCGGGATCCTCCAACGCAGGCATGTCATCATAATTCTTCTCCTCACTCTCCGATTCAATCTCACCACCATCATTCACAATCATTATTTTTTTATTAGGACACTGACTAGCAATATGACCAAGACCTTGACATCTAAAGCATTTAATGTCCCTAGAACGATTATTGGGAGTTTCAGATTTACCTTGCACTCCTTGTTTTGGCGTTTCTTGCTTGGTCTCAACTTTTGGTTTGGACACCATCTTGACATCCTCTCGTTTGCCAATGTTTGGACGCCAAGGTGTAGTAGCTCCACCACCCGAGGACACTCGACCAATGCCTCTCCTTTTAAGTTGTAGCTCCACTTTCATAGCTAATTGTACCATCTCCTCAAGATCCACACAATGTCATAGCTCCACTTGGTCTTGAATATCTCTATTCAAACCACACAGAAATCGAGCCATGGTTGCCTCACTATTCTCTTCAATGTTAGCCCGAATCATAGTAATCTCCAACTCCTTGGAGTAGTCCTCTACACTCCTCGATCCTTGCTTCAAATTCTGCAATCGCTTAAACATATCACGATAATAGTAATTAGGAACAAACCTTTTCTTCATTATTTGTTTCATCTCTTCCCATATTTCAACAGGTCTCTCATGATTTTTCCACCTAATTGTAACAAGCTGATCCCACCAAATTAGAGCATAGTCCACAAACTCAACAACCGCTAATTTTATTTTTTTCGAATCGCTGTAGTTGTGGCAATCAAATACCGATTCCACTCTCATCTCCCACTCCAAATAAGCCTCCGGATCAGATTTTCCATGAAACGATGGAATTTTCATCTTAATCCCACTAATATTCCCATCTTCTTTACCCCCTTCAGTATATCTCCCTCGCATTGCTTTTCTTCTATTTCTTCCATCCTTCTGACCTCTCCTATTCCTACCCGAATTCTCACCAAAACTCTCATCATCCTCACTAACTTCAAGTTTACTTATTCTTTCATGCATCGTTTCCAACTCAGCTCTCATCGCTTCCCTTATCATCGTACTCAAATCTTCTTTTGAAAAATTTTGACTATTAGAACTCATCGTACCTGCAAGAAAAGGTTAGTAATAAAATTTCTCACACAAGTTCTCACAAGTTCCTCTAAACGAATTCACTCAATCACTCTTTTTCTTTCCACTCACAATTTGTGTAGGCTTTTGCTTGGTATAATAGTGAACCAAACTCTCAAGTGCACAAATTTTAGACGCTTGAAGATCGACTCTCAAAGATTGACAAAACAAGAATAAGAGATTATGGATGATCGAATTTTGACTTGCACCCAAGGATGAACAAGAACAAAAATTGTCCACAAGTTATCTTGTTTCTTCAATTTATTTTTTTTTTTTGACAATTTCGGTCTCTACTTTTTTTTTTTGACCGATTTCAAATCAAATTTTTTTTTTGAATTTATAACTTGTAACACAAGACACGAGACTTGGATAACGAGTTGAAAGAAACGACACAGAAATTCGACGAATAAAATATTCCAACGAAGAACGATGAAGAACGGATAGGAAGAACGAAGAATGCGAAGAACAGAGATAGATGAATATAGATACTTACTTGATTCAAAACATTGGCTCTGATACCAAATGATATGAATTCTTAATGTATGGAAGGCAAACACGACTATATTAAAATCGTAGCATTAATCCAATAACAAAAAAAATCAAGAAATTGCCCAATCTTGAAAACAAGTAAAGGTTTTGGATTATTCACCTCTAGTTTACTTGAAACTAGCAACAAACAATGTAATGCCCCTTTTTTAGGATAATTAATTTGATATATATATATATATATGTAAATAAATTTCTTTATAAATATATTATTATAATATCTTTATGCTTATATATATATATATATTACTTGTTAATAGGTTTCTTGGCCACCACTCCACCTCCCCTTTGCCCAACCGGTGATCGGAAAGTGTGTTCCATGGATAGGATATCATGTTTGGTTCTTTCCTATATATAGAGACCCTTCACATACCTCATTTGATGTGCTTTCCTTCAGATTTTCATGATGATTAGTGGTCTAGTGTCAAGTTGAAGAGGTGTGAGAATATTGTGCTTAAAGGTTGAAAAAAGAGGGGATTTACTCACTTATACCCAAGAACACGTTCCAAAATTCTCAAAAAAATTATACAAGATACTTAGGATGTCCATTAAAATAGTAGTGAAGGAGGTGTCATAAAAAGATCAACCGATTCTCCGTTAAAATTCTTAAACTACCGCTGTCCGGAAAGGAAAAACAGTGCTCAGAAACCATTTGCAGGTACTGTTTTCACCCTCGTTTTTCATACCTTTACTCTCAGTATTTGAACCTAGTCTAAACATGAAAGTTGCTCCAGATGTACCCTAGTTTGCATCAGTACCGTCGTTTTTCCGGGAATAACGTCGGAACAGTATTTTGTTCTTCAGTCTAGTAGAGTAAAAGTCACAGTAGGTTATTCCATTTCTGGTACTGTTCGGTTAGGAATTTGAGAAAACTCATTAAACAAAAAATGTAGGAAATCATGCAACACATCTTCGGTAAAAGTTTGGGCCGCGCGTGGCCGCCGGAAGCTGTGCACGCGCCGCCGGAAGTGGCGCGTGATTTACACGCGCCGGCAGAAAACAAAATTTCCGGCAGCCGTAGTTTTCTGCACTTGTTTTAGGCTTATATTTCAAGTTTCATAATTTTTTGACAAGTACATGAATTGTTATGATTTTCCTTAGAAATCCTTAAATCTTTGAAACTTGAGTTTTGAAAGTGGCTAGACGCAAGATTGAGGCTCGATTTTCTCAAAGATAGAATCTGTTTCTAGCCTAGATCTTAAAGTAAAAGTTGTTCCCTGTAATGTCTAGTATACTAAAATGGTGGCCTATGACCAGAATAGTTGCCGGAAGAAGCATTTTTCCGGAGGTCAATATACCTAGAGAATCAGTTTGGAAAAGCTGATTTGGTCAAAGATCGACTTGGAATTTTGACATGCTTTGAACACAAAAGTTGTAGATTTCTTTGAGTTATATATACTGTCAAATTTTCAGAATTTTTGGATCTACTTTCAAATTATTATAAATTTTTTTATGAATTATCAAAATGTTCCTTCCTTGTTTGAGCAACAAATTTTAAATATAAACTAGCCTAGCATCTGGTAGTATTTCTAACATATGAAATATCCTAAAATTATAGGAATTTGAAGTTATCTACTGATTCGGATAGTAAGTATTGAGGTGAGGTTTTCATTACTTAAGGAATTATTATTTTTATACAGCCCTTTGGCATTCGGCCTGGAAATTATAATATATCCTAACTATTGTTCATATTAATTTGTTGATTCGATATTATTATACCTGATTTTCATAATGTATTGGTCTATCATCAAAACGGATGGTGGAATGATCGAAAGATCAAATGATTGATTGATCGATTGATTGATTGAATGAATGAATGTTATTCGAAGTGAGAGCCTTGGACAACGGACTTCGGTCTGGATATTGAGTCCAATGAACAGCGGGTTAAAATCGGGTATTCGTGTTCACTTTGGCTTACCCTCTTTATCACAACTGGAATGATTGCTACTAAACTATTGAATTCATACCTACCTACTTAAGCTTATTATCCTGATGTTTACTACTATTATCAGGAAATTTTATCCAATGAATAATCTTTTATTCTCACTAAGTCCTTAAAGACTTAACCTCCTTTATTTTTTTCTCTATTGTAATTTCCAGAGCCAGGGTTTCCAGATATGGATAATGAAGAAAAATGTCAGTGAATGAACCATCTTTGCCACAAATAATGTTCTCAATTATGTTTTATGTAGTCTCTTTTATGCTCATCAGAGACCATATGCTTATTTTATGCTCACCTAGTCTGATTCTTCCAGTAACCATGGAGGCCATCTAGATACTATTTTTATCCGCAGAGACACCCCCATCTGTACTTTTACTCCTGGACCTCAGTATGTATCCCGTTTTCCTGAGCATGTCACCTTAGAGGTTTCAGAGGATCGGGATAGGGTGTTGGCAGCTAGGGAGACTGATAGGGTCCTGTCTGAACAGGAGATTGCTCGATTGACCCAGGAAAACCAAAACCTACTTAATCAACTAGCCATATATCGATGGCACATTGATACTTTTGGAGCACCCGAGTTCTTTCAGACTCACATGGAGTATGTCTTGAAGAGTCAGATTCCAGCATATGATGGTAGCTTAGGCCAAGCCATTTATGAGAGAGATAGGATGATTTTGCACCTTTGTGAGATTCATGGTTACTATGACCGAGAGCTGAGGAGATTCATGAGGGAGGAGTTCTACACCAACGACCAGATTAATAACATTGTTATCGAGGGTCGTGGCATGGTTGAGTATGCTATTTATGGGTTGGAGCCCGGCGTAGTGGGTATCTCTAGTCCTTCTGACATCGCTGGGCCTAGTAGTTTTCCTATTGATTCATCAGCTCCTCCAGCAGTGACTCATTTAGTTGTTCCTCCTGTAGTATCATCAGAGGTTCCACCTACTGACACTCCAGTTGTACCCCCAGCTGAGCCACCTATCATAAGACCTGAGCTACCACCCTTGCCTCCAGTTCTAGATGATGATGTTTGGCTGATTGACCCAGAGTATGAGTCTGACCCCGAGGAGTTTCCCGATGATCCTCCACTGATCATACAGCTTGAACCTTTTCAAGGAGAGGACCCACTACCACCTATTGGATCCTGGGATGATGAGGTGATCATAATTATTTCAGACGACGAGGATGTTTCAGATGCTGAATCTGGTGTTACTGGGGATTAGTACCCGACTATCATCATCACTAGTATTATATTAGTTGCTTTACTGTGATCCCTTGCCATTTTGTTGTTACGGAAGGGAATAATAGTATCATTATATATTATTAGGAAAATTTGTCTGTATCCTAACTTTTGCAATATGGTGTGACTAAATAGTTGTTATTAGTCATCAATTTTCTCTTCAATGAATGACTATTTTATGTTTACTTGTTCTAACTTTTAAATTATAACCTTCTATGCATATCACAAGTCTCTATATCTGAAGGTAGTAACATGGCATCCTCAAGTGAAAGTTTACAAGAAGAAAACCAAGGGAATCAAGGAAAACCAGATGACCAAGACAATCAACCACAAAATACTAGAGATGCTACAAATCAGCCACCAGAAGAGCCTAACCCACTCCTTATGATCGAAATGATGAAAAAATTCTTTCACTATTGCCAGCAATCACCTAGGAACCCTGATGTGGGTGACCGGACCTTTGAACGTTTTCTTCGTTACAACCCCCCAAAATTCCTGGGAACTCCGGATGCTACGCAAGCAGAGTCATGGATGACAAAAATTCGGAAAATATTCTCTGTTCACAATTACTCAGATGAACAGAAGATAAATCTAGCAACTTATCAATTCGAAGATGCTGCTTATGACTGGTGGAGAGTCATAGATCACCAATGGAGTAGAAATAAGACGCCAAGAACTTGGGATAACTTCACACAAGAATTTAAGGATAAATATATCCCTCAAGTAGTTCAAAACACTCGAGATAGGGAATTTATGGATCTAGTTCAAGGGTCAATGACAGTAGCCCAATACGAAGCTGAGTTCCATCGATTGATCCACTATGCCCCACACTTCATGGAAGATGAACTAAGGAAGACAAGGAAATTCGTTCAAGGACTAAACCTAGAAATTCGCTGGTCAACTCTGTCAACGGAGGCTACTAACTATAATATCACGGTCAATCAAGCCCTACGAGTGGAAGCCGAAATGAAAACGCTCCTCAAAAGAGAAGAAACGGAAAAGAAAACCAAAACTTCCAATTTCACAGAAAACAATCAGAAGAAAAGAAAATTTGAAAGGGAATTTCAACCTGACAAGAATGGGGGACCTAGAAGACAAAATTTTCAGGAAGATCACAACAACCAAAAATGTGGATACTGTGGGCTACCTAATCACAATGAAGATAAGTGCTGGAGGAAAAATGGGAAATGTTTGGTCTGTGGAAGTGAGCAACACCGCATTCAAGAATTCCCGAAAAGATCCCAACAAACTTCTTCAGCTCCAAAAACTAAGATCCCAGCAAGAGCATATGCACTCATGGGAAAAGATGAAGAAGTTGACCCCACTGCTGTGGTAGAAGGTAAGTTTTTCCTATTATCAAAGGTCGGGAAAGCCCTATTTGATCCAGGAGCAACTCACTCTTTTGTTTCCAGTACTTTTTTGTGCAATCTAAATCTCATATCTAGTAAACTACCATACTTCTTGGAAGTAAGTTCACCAATGGGAAACAAGATTTCCAGTGATGTCCTTTACAAGGATTGCCCCCTGGAAATTAATAAAAAAATATTTTATGTTGATTTAGTTGAGCTCCCTATACAAGGATATGATATCATTTTAGGGATGGACTGGCTGTTTAGACACCAAGCTCTGTTGAACTGTTATACAAAGGAGATCAAACTTAATGATTCAGGAGAAGCCATGTCTGGGAATCATAATAACAAGTCTTTTAGCAACGCCTTTATATCTGCTTTAGAAGCACATTCTATTATTAAAAAAGGAGGACAAGGATTTCTGGCATACCTTTTCAACAAGCCAAAAGATCAACTAAGGGTATCTGAAATTCCCATTGTGCAAGACTTTTCTGAAGTCTTTCCAGAAGAGATTAACTCTCTACCCCCTCACAGAGAAATCGAGTTTACCATTGAATAACCCCCGAAGCAAGGCCCAGGTCTAAGGCTCCATATCGAATGGCACCTGCAGAGCTAAAGGAATTAAAAATTCAATTACAAGAACTTTTTGAGAAAGGTTATATCCGACCAAGCTCTTCGCCCTGGGGAGCCCCAGTATTGTTTGTAAAAAAGAAAGATGGCACTCTCAGGATGTGCATCGATTATCGAAAACTAAACCATGTCACCATAAAGAATAAGTATCCGCTACCCCGAATTGATGAACTATTTGATGTATTACAAGGATCCCAAATTTATTCAAAAATGGACCTGAAGCAAGGATACTACCAGCTACGGATTCGAGAAGAAGATGTACCCAAAACTGCTTTCAATACCCGGTATGGTCACTATGAATTTATAGTAATGCCATTTGGATTGACAAATGCACCCGCTGCATTTATGGATCTGATGCATCGAGTTTTCCGACCTTATTTAGACAAGTTTGTGGTAATTTTCATTGACGATATCCTTGTTTACTCCAAAAGCAAGGAAGATCATGAATGTCATTTAAGAATGGTTCTCCAAACACTGAAGGAAAATAAACTATATGCCAAATTCAGCAAGTGTGAGTTTTGGCTAGAGAAAGTGACATTTTTGGGTCACATAATCTCTAAGAATGGGCTGGAGGTAGATCCTACCAAAATAGAATCAGTAATGCAGTGGAAACAGCCAAGCAACGTGACCGAAGTCCGGAGCTTTCTGGGCCTAGCAGGGTACTATCGTAGATTCATACAAGACTTTGCAAAAATTGCAGTTACTTTAACTCAACTCACCCGCAAAGATTACCCCTTCCAATGGAACCAAGAATGCGAAGCAAGCTTCCAAGCACTGAAAAATTTGTTAACCTCTGCTCCAGTATTAGCACTACCAGAAGGAACTAAAGGATTTATAGTCTACACTGATGCTTCCAAAGAAGGCTTAGGTTGTGTATTAATGCAAAATGGGAAGGTCATTGCATATGCCTCAAGAAAATTGAAGGGACATGAACTTAACTATCCCACTTATGACTTGGAGTTGGGAGCGATAATTTTTGCACTAGCTATGTGGCGGCATTATCTATACGGAGCAACATTTGACATTTTTACCGACCATAAAAGCCTGAAATATTTATTTACTCAAAAAGACTTGAATATGAGGCAACGTCGATGGATGGAGTTTTTAGAAGATTATGATTGCTCAATTTTATACCAGCCCGGTAAGGCTAATGTTGTAGCAGATGCATTAAGCAGAAAGACCAGTTTGGCCCACTTAGAAGGAAGGGAAGCTAAAACTCCATACAATCCACGAAAGGGAATACATATTTGTTCTCATGGTCATCTGGCAGGTCTGAGACTTGAACCAGAACTCCATATAAGGATCAAGAGAGATCAAGACTTAGATCCTAATTTAAAAATACTCAAGGAAAAAGGTCAAGATTCTGATTTCAACACCAATTCACAGGGTATGTTATTATTTCGTAACCGAATCTGCGTACCTTGCTCAATGAAGAAGGAAATTCTGGAAGAAGCTCATAGATCTCGATTTTCTAATCATCCCGGTGGGGCCAAAATGTACAAGGACTTGAAGCAGTACTTTTGGTGGAGAGGCATGAAACAAGATGTTGCGAATTTTGTAAGTCAATGTGCTACTTGTCAAATGGTAAAAGCAAAACATCAAAGACCATCAGGTCTTTTGCAATCTCTACCTATTCCCGAGTGGAAATGGGATAATATAACTATGGATTTTGTGATAGGATTACCCTTTTTAAAAGGGGGACTTGATAGTATCTGGGTGATCGTAGATCGTTTGACTAAATCAGCACACTTCATTCCTGTTAGTAGTAAGTATGGAGTAGAGAAACTCGCAGAACTGTACCAGAAAGAAATCATTCGATTGCATGGGATACCCTCAACAATTATGTCTGACAGAGACCCAAAATTTACATCCAGACTGTGGAAAAAGCTTCAAGAATGTCTTGGGACAAAATTAAATTTCAGTACAGCTTCTCATCCTCAGACAGACGGACAATCCGAATTCACCATTCAAACCTTGGAAGATATGCTCCGAACCTGTGTTCTAGATTTTGGTAACAATTGGGGAAGAAGTTTACCACTCATAGAATTCGCTTACAATAACAGCTACCAGGCCACGATTCAAATGGCTCCTTACGAGGCATTATATGGACGAAAATGTCACTCACCTTTAAATTGGAACCTTGAAGAATGGCGTCACACCCAAGATGAGAAAACTCGTATCTTAAGGCCGGATATTATTCAAGAAGCAATTGATATTGTACAAGTCATCAAGCAAAGGATGCTAACAGCACAGAGCCGGCAAAAGAGCTATGCTGATAAAAGGAGAAAAGATTTGGAATTTGCAGTTGGAGACCAAGTTCTCCTCAAGATATCTCCTAGAAAAGGAATTCGAAGAGTTGTAAAAAAAGGAAAACTACAACCCAGATTCATAGGCCCCTTTGAAATCCTGGAAAGGATAGGATATGTAGCCTACCGACTACAACTTCCTGAATCACTCTCCAAGTTACATAATGTGTTCCATGTATCTTAGTTAAGAAAATTCTACACTGATTCTACACCCTTGTTGGATGCTACGCTCGTAGAACTGGAACAAGATTTGTCTTACGAAGAAAAACCTGTTCGAATACTTGATCAGAAAATAAAAGAACTTCATAACAAACAAATCCAGTTGGTCAAAGTACTTTGGAGGAACCATAATTTTGAAGAGGCTACTTGGGAAAAAGAGAAAGAGATCAAAAAACTTTACCCCGAGTTGTTCTTGCAATCGTGATCGAATCTGGGGACCAGATTCTCTAAAGGAGGGAAGGTTGTAATGCCCCTTTTTTAGGATAATTAATTTGATATATATATATATATATGTAAATAAATTTCTTTATAAATATATTATTATAATATCTTTATGCTTATATATATATATATATATATATTACTTGTTAATAGGTTTCTTGGCCACCACTCCACCTCCCCTTTGCCCAACCGGTGATCGGAAAGTGTGTTCCATGGATAGGATATCATGTTTGGTTCTTTCCTATATATAGAGACCCTTCACATACCTCATTTGATGAGCTTTCCTTCAGATTTTCGTGATGATTAGTGGTCTAGTGTCAAGTTGAAGAGGTGTGAGAATATTGTGCTTAAAGGTTGAAAAAAGAGGGGATTTACTCACTTATACCCAAGAACACGTTCCAAAATTCTCAAAAAAATTATACAAGATACTTAGGATGTCCATTAAAATAGTAGTGAAGGAGGTGTCATAAAAAGATCAACCGATTCTCCGTTAAAATTCTTAAACTACCGCTGTCCGGAAAGGAAAAACAGTGCTCAGAAACCATTTGCAGGTACTGTTTTCACCCTCGTTTTTCATACCTTTACTCTCAGTATTTGAACCTAGTCTAAACATGAAAGTTGCTCCAGATGTACCCTAGTTTGCATCAGTACCGTCGTTTTTCCGGGAATAACGTCGGAACAGTATTTTGTTCTTCAGTCTAGTAGAGTAAAAGTCACAGTAGGTTATTCCATTTCTGGTACTGTTCGGTTAGGAATTTGAGAAAACTCATTAAACAAAAAATGTAGGAAATCATGCAACACATCTTCGGTAAAAGTTTGGGCCGCGCGTGGCCGCCGGAAGCTGTGCACGCACCGCCGGAAGTGGCGCGTGATTTACACGTGCCGACAGAAAACAAAATTTCCGGCAGCTGTAGTTTTCTGCACTTGTTTTAGGCTTATATTTCAAGTTTCATAATTTTTTGACAAGTACATGAATTGTTATGATTTTCCTTAGAAATCCTTAAATCTTTGAAACTTGAGTTTTGAAAGTGGCTAGACGCAAGATTGAGGCTCGATTTTCTCAAAGATAGAATCTGTTTCTAGCCTAGATCTTAAAGTAAAAGTTGTTCCCTGTAATGTCTAGTATACTAAAATGGTGGCCTATGACCAGAATAGTTGCCGGAAGAAGCATTTTTCCGGAGGTCAATATACCTAGAGAATCAGTTTGGAAAAGCTGATTTGGTCAAAGATCGACTTGGAATTTTGACATGCTTTGAACACAAAAGTTGTAGATTTCTTTGAGTTATATATACTGTCAAATTTTCAGAATTTTTGGATCTACTTTCAAATTATTATAAATTTTCTTATGAATTATCAAAATGTTCCTTCCTTGTTTGAGCAACAAATTTTAAATATAAACTAGCCTAGCATCTGGTAGTATTTCTAACATATGAAATATCCTAAAATTATAGGAATTTGAAGTTATCTACTGATTCGGATAGTAAGTATTGAGGTGAGGTTTTCATTACTTAAGGAATTATTATTTTTATACAGCCCTTTGGCATTCGGCCTGGAAATTATAATATATCCTAACTATTGTTCATATTAATTTGTTGATTCGATATTATTATACCTGATTTTCATAATGTATTGGTCTATCATCAAAACGGATGGTGGAATGATCGAAAGATCAAATGATTGATTGATCGATTGATTGATTGAATGAATGAATGTTATTCGAAGTGAGAGCTTTGGACAACGGACTTCGGTCTGGATATTGAGTCCAATGAACAGCGGGTTAAAATCGGGTATTCGTGTTCACTTTGGCTCACCCTCTTTATCACAACTGGAATGATTGCTACTAAACTATTGAATTCATACCTACCTACTTAAGCTTATTATCCTGATGTTTACTACTATTATCAGGAAATTTTATCCAATGAATAATCTTTTATTCTCACTAAGTCCTTAAAGACTTAACCTCCTTTATTTTTTTCTCTATTGTAATTTCCAGAGCCAGGGTTTCCAGATATGGATAATGAAGAAAAATGTCAGTGAATGAACCATCTTTGCCACAAATAATGTTTCAATTATGTTTTATGTAGTCTCTTTTATGCTCATCAGAGACCATATGCTTAGTAAAATAAAGAAATGTCTTATCCATGTACTGCTACTTGTTTAAGAATTCAGTCCTGTTGTTATAAAAGATCCTTATTGATATTTTATTATTAAATCTTTACTTTCGCTTCCGCACACACTAATCGTTTAAATGAAGTGATCATGTTTAGATTTAATAAAACATAATTAAGGAAATTTCAAATGGATTAACGGAGTCCATAAATGGATCCGGAACGCTCGAAAATGGTCGGGAGGGTTCCGAGGGTTCGGATGGTTCGGAGCCTCCGAACTGGAACGGAAGATCCGAACCTAAGATCGGAGGATCCGAACTGGTTCGGAGGATCCGAACTGGTTCGGAGGATCCGAACTCGGATCGAAGGCTCCGAAGATAATGCATCATGGATGACATCACTGATGGGACTTTGGAGGATCCGAAGTTAGGAACGGGGGATCCGAACCAGTTCGGAGGATCCGAAGTCGAGTTCGGAGGCTCCGAACTGTGTCTATAAATAGGGGATCCAAAATTCATTTTTTTTGTACCTTTTTCTCTTTTCTCTCTCGATTCTTAAGACTTCTAACTCAGATCTAGGGAGATCTATGAGTCCTATCGATATTCCGGAAGTGGCGCAGCGGTCTAGACGTCGTAGCGGAGCTGTGTCATAGTTTTGAAGCTATCGACAGCAAAGGGCTATCGACGGACGCAGGTATAGCTCTGGCTTCCTAAAAATATTTAGGAGTATGGTATAGCTTAGTTAAGGCTTTTAGAGCTTAATTATTCATGCATGGGTAATTGCATTGTAGTAGCAGTAGACTGGACTAGTAGGCTTGGAGTATAGGCCAGTGGAGCTAGGTTGTCCAGCAGTGTTAGAGGTACGTAAGTACTGACCGAGATATCCGGCATGATATATTTGCATGTATGTTGCATGAGTATGTGCTATATGCTTTATCATGTTTTAGCATGTTTTATCGTCTTAGCACATACATGATTTTACGTGTGACTGCATCCGGAGAGATGTGAGTCATTGACAGTCTCCATAGGGAACAATGATCTCATTTTGGACTCGAGTCAGGTATGACAGCTTCCACATGAGGCTTGTATCCTGTTTTGGATTCGGGTCAGGATGGGGTTGGCTCAGCCCTGATATAGAATATACGAGTACCCCGCGGAGTCGCTCTCTAGCCGGTACTGTATATTCTCGGCGCCATGAGCAAGTGTTTTCACTTGAGTTTTAAATCATCTGTATGAGCATATTTGTATTTATATCATTGCTTCGTATTGAGCGTTCTAGCTCACGCCCCTGTGTTTGGGTATTCGTTGTGTACCTTATGGCGGGGCAGGTTTGAGGCTGGACGGTCCAGGCGGCTCTCAGCAGGATTGAGCTTGGGAGAGTGTGAGGTTGTAGAGGGTAGGGATTTATTTACCCTGAACCTTCGATTTGGTTGTATAGCAGTACTTATACACTTGTGATATCGTCAGTTGTATTCTGCCGATTGGATTTGTTGTATTTTAATTATCCGCACTTTACGCTTTAAGCTTTTATTGCGTGCGCTTTTACTATAACTCTGATTAGGTAGTGGATCCGGATTGGGTCACTACATTTTTTTGGTAACAGAGCGCATTGCACTGGGAATATCGTAAAGCGGATTAAGTAATTATCTGTTCTTATGTAACAAATGGCAAATTACGATGAGAGCCACGATAGCGGAGGCGGTGGTCGTTGGGGCGATCCAGATGATCGTAGATGTTGCCGTGTTCAGCCAGAGGAGCGCAAGCTTGTGAGTATGCGCAGATTCAAGGGGGTTAGCCCGAAGCCTTTGACGGGTGGTGAGGCAGCTGAAGAGGTGGAGGATTGGCTTGAGAGGATGGAGCAGTGCTTCCAGGAGTTCCGTTGCACGGCTGAGGATAGGATGGAGATTCTTGCCTTTATGCTTGAGGGCAGAGCGAGAAAGTGGTGGAGATCTACTTCCGCACCGTTCATAGCAGCTAGAGGTGCAGCTACTTGGGTTGAGTTTCGTACTGCTTATCAGAGACTGTATTTTCCTCCAGCTCTTCGTCAGGCGAAAGCCAGTGAGTTGTTGAGTTTGCGACAGGGGACGATGACGATCGAGGAGCACCAGCAGAAGTTCTTTGATCTGCTACCTTTTTGTCCTCATGTTGCTGATAGTTCTATGGCGAAGTTTGATCATTTCCTTCAAGGGTTGAATCTTGATATTCATCAGATGGTTGCTGTAGGCGATGATGAGACTTACGAGGATTTGGTGGACCGTTGTCGCCAGGCCGAGGACAGTATTCGGAAGAACAGGGGACTTTACTCTTCTTCTTCCAGGTCAGCGAGTGCTAGTGCTTTGGGCCCTAGGGGGCAGTCCTTCAAGAAGCCAGGAGGTACTTCTTCTTCTTCCTTTGGATCTGGTGGAGTGCATAACTTTGGTGGTCAAAGACCGAACCGTTGTCGTCAGTGCAGACGCAGACATCCGCCAGGGCAGTGTGGTCGATCGACCACTGCATGTTTCCAGTGTGGCCAGGAGGGTCACATGAAGAG
Organism: Henckelia pumila; assembly: GCF_033568475.1. Taxonomy (NCBI): domain Eukaryota; kingdom Viridiplantae; phylum Streptophyta; class Magnoliopsida; order Lamiales; family Gesneriaceae; genus Henckelia; species Henckelia pumila. Next base: position 142,206,350 of record NC_133123.1, on the reverse strand, counting down.
AGATTGTCCTATGCTGATTGGGGCAGTGAGTGGTTCCGGAGGTTCTCAGGCATCGGTTCAGCCACCTCATTACCAGCAGCCACCTTTTCAGCAGCAGTATTCACAGCAGCGCTAGCAGCCGCAGCAGTCTCAGAGACAGCCTACTCAGACTCCTTCTCGGGGTCATTCTTCTTTGAGGCCACGTACCCAGGGTCAGGTCTTTGCGCTTAATCAGGAACAGGCAGAGGCTGACAGTGATCGGATGATCGCAGGTACCTGTAGTTTGTGTGGTTTTCCTGCATTTGTTTTAATTGATACCGGTGCATCGCATTCTTTTGTCTCAGCACGTTTTGCTAAGAAGTATAGATTGCCGTTTATTCCTTTAGACGTGTTTCTAGTAGTTTCTACTCCTATGTGGAGCTAGTTTTTAGTCAAGCTTCTAGTTGTGGGTTGTGTTTTGGATTTCGAGGGACATCAGCTTAGTGCTAACCTGATGATTCTAGCAATAGAGGATTTCGATTGCATCATTGGGATAGATGTCTTAACTACCTACCGAGCGATAGTGGATTGCTATCAGAGGTTTGTTCAGTTTCGTCCAGAGGATGACGAGTCATGGTATTTCTATGGTGAGGGAGCGCGACCCCCGATGCCAGTGGTTTCAGCTCTGAAGGCCCGGCGTGCTTTAGAGTCTGGCGGGGAAGGCTACCTTATCTACGCCATTGACGCATCCTTAGGAGAGCCAGATATCCGAGAGATACCAGTGGTTTGTGACTTTCCAGATATATTTCCGGAGGAGATTCCAGGTTTGCCACCAGTAAAGGAGATTGAGTTTGACATTGAGTTAGTGCCAGGGACTACACCAATTTTCAGAACTCCTTACCGATTGGCACCGTCAGAAATGAAAGAACTGCAGAAGCAATTGCAAGATCTTCTTGATAAGGGTCATATTCGACCTAGTGTTTCGCCATGGGGAGCCCCAGTACTGTTTGTCAAAAAGAAGGATGGTTCGATGCGGTTGTATATTGACTACCGTCAGTTGAATCAGGTGACAGTGAAGAATAAGTATCCTCTTCCACGGATAGATGATCTCTTTGATAACTTGCAGGGTACTTCTGTCTATTCAAAGATTGATCTTTGGTCTGGGTATCATCAGTTGCGAGTTCGACAAGAGGATGTTCCTAAGACAGCATTTCGTACGCGGTATGGACACTATGAGTTTCTAGTGATGCCGTTTGGTCTGACGAATGCTCCAGCTGTTTTTATGGATCTGATGAACAGAGTTTTCCGCGACTTTCTGGATAAGTTCGTGGTTGTGTTCATCGATGAAATTTTGGTGTATTCTCGCAGCATGGATGAGCATGCCTACCATCTCTATACTGTACTGCATGTCTTGAGGGAGAGACAGTTGTACGCGAAGCTGAGTAAGTGTGACTTCTGGATTGACCGAGTTGTGTTCCTTGGTCATGTCATTTCTCAGGAGGGCGTATCTGTTGATCCTAGCAAGACAGAGGCTATTTTGAATTGGTCACGTCCGACTACAGCTCCTGAGATTCGTAGTTTCCTTGGTTTAGCAGGATACTATCGTCGTTTTGTGGAGAATTTCTCTCAGATAGCTAAGTCTTTGACTCAGTTGACGAAGAAAGACGTTTCTTTCGTTTGGTCTGATGCTTGTGAAGACAGTTTTCGTGAGTTGAGACGTCTTCTGACGACAGCTCCAGTTCTTGCTTTACCGTCTGGATCAGGTGGTTTTGTAGTCTTCACTGATGCTTCTCTCCAGGGTTTGGGGTGTGTGTTGACTCAGAATGGCCACGTGATCGCTTATGCCTCCAGACAGCTGAAGACTCACGAGTAGAACTATCCCGTACATGATTTAGAGCTTGCAGCCATTGTTTTTGCTCTTAAGATATGGCGTCACTATTTGTACGAAGAACGATTTGAGATATTCACTGATCATAAGAGTTTGAAGTATCTGTTCACTCAGGCTGAGTTGAACATGCGGCAGCGTCGTTGGATGGATCTGTTGAAGGATTACGATTGTGAGATCAAGTACCATCCAGGTTCTTCAAATCCTGTTGCTGATGCGCTTAGTCGCAAAGTCTATGCGAGTTTCCTTCATACCAATTCGGTACGGAAGGCAGTGGAAGAGTGTTGTTCTTCAGGATTCACATTCCGTCATAAAAAAGAACAACAAGGGATTCGTGTTTCTTTTTTTCTTGCAGAGCCAGCGTTGTATCGACGAATTCGGGAAGCTCAGAATTCTGATCTGAAGACGCAGAAGTTAACCCGTTTGGCTGAGGGTGATAATACTTCTGGTTTCCATTTGCAGGGAGATGGTCTGTTGTGTCTTTCTGGTCGCATTGTGGTACCCGAGGATTCAACTTTGAGGGATGAGATCTTATCGCAAGCTCACCGCAGTCGATTCTCTGTACATCCAGGCAGCATGAAGATGTATAAGGATCTTCGCACTCGATTTTGGTGAAAAGGGATGAAGCGCAGTATCTATCAGTTTGTGTCCCGATGCCTTGTGTGTCAGCAAGTCAAGGCAGAGTTTAGACGACCCGGAGGGTTACTTCACAGCTTAGAGATTCCTGAATGAAAGTGGGAGCATGTGACGATGGACTTTGTCACCCACTTGCCTATGTCTTCCAGGAATTGTGATGCTATTTGGGTTGTCGTGGATCGGTTGTCAAAGTCAGCGCATTTTCTTCCCTATAACCGCGATTACACCTTTGATAGGATGGCGCAATTGTATGTGCGGGAGATTGTTCGATTGCATGGGATTTCGTTGAGCATTGTCAGCGATAGAGATCCGAGATTCACCTCGAGATTTTGGGGTAGTTTCCAGCGAGCCCTTGGTACTACTTTGAGCTTGAGTACGGCTTATCATCCAGAGACGGACGGATAGTCGGAGCGTACTATTCTCACTCTAGAGGATATGCTTCGCGCGGCGGTGATGGATTTTGGTCCAGCGTGGCATGATCATTTACCCTTGGTGGAGTTCGCCTACAACAATAGTTTCCATCGCAGCATTGGCATGGCACCATTTGAGGCTCTTTATGGACGCCGTTGTCGTACACCTTTGTTTTGGGACGAGGTTGGCGAGCGTCATGTTGAGGGTCCTCAGATGATTCAGCAGATGATTGATGCAGTAGAGTTGATCCAACGCAGGATTAAGGCAGCCCAGGATCGACAGGCTAGCTATGCGAACACTCACCGCAGGCCACTTCATTTTGAGGTAGAGGAGTATGTTTTCTTGCGTGTGTCACCTTTTCGGAAGGTGATGAGGTTTGGTCGCAAGGGTAAGCTGACACCTAGATTTATTGGTCCTTTCGAGATTCTCGAGAAGGTTGGGGATGTGGCTTATCGTCTGGCCTTGCCACCCGATCTTTCGGAGATCCACAATGTGTTCCACGTGTCCTTGTTGAGGCAGTATGTGGCGGACGAGTCGCATATTTTGCATCCGACCGAGGTAAAGGTAGATCGGGATCTATCGTATATGGAGAAACCCCTGCGGATTCTTGACAGGAAGGACAAGGTACTTCGTAATAAGAGCATACCTCTAGTGATGGTGCAGTGGCAGCGTAGAGGAACTGAAGAAGAAACTTGGGAGCTGGAGATCCGGATGCGAGCTGAGCATCCAGAGTTGTTTTGAGATTTTGTACTTTCTTGTATCGAGTTTGTACTTGTTCAGTTGTAATAAAGAACGTTCGTGTGGAGTTTCGTACTTTTCCTCTAACTTTAATTTTGAGGACGAAATTTCTTAAGTGGGGGAGAATGTAGTGACCCGTATCCAGAATTAATGATTAATAGGTAATTAATCAAGTGATCATGTTTAGATTTAATAAAACATAATTAAAAAAATTTCAAATGGATTAACGGAGTCCAGAAATGGATCCGGAACGCTCGAAAATGGCCGGGAGGGTTCCGAGGGTTCGGATGGTTCGGAGGCTCCGAACTGGGTTAGGAGGCTCCGAACTGGAACGGAGGATCCGAACCTAAGATCGGAGGATCCGAACGGGTTCGGAGGATCCAAACTCGGATCGGAGGCTCCGAAGATAATGCGTCATGGATGACATCATTGATGGGACTTCGGAGGATCCGAAGTCAGGAACGGGGGATCCGAACCAGTTCGGAGGATCCGAAGTCGAGTTCGGAGGCTCCGAACTGTGTCTATAAATAGGGGATCCAAAATTCATTTTCTTTGCACCTTTTCCTCTTTTCTCTCTCGATTCCTAAGCCTTCTGACTCAGATCTAGGGAGATCTAGGAGTCCTATCGAGATTCCAGAAGTGGCGCAGCGGTCTAGACGTCGTAGCGGAGCTGTGGCATAGTTTTGAGGCTATCGACAGAAAAGGGCTATCAACGGACGCAAGTATAGCTCTGGATTCCTAAAAATATTTAGGAGTATGCTATAGCTTAGTTAAGACTTTTAGAGCTTAATTATTCATGCATGGGTAATTGCATTGTAGTAGCAGTAGACTGGACTAGTAGGCTTGGAGTATAGGCCAGTGGAGCTAGGTTGTCCAGCAGTGTTAGAGGTACGTAAGTACTGACCGAGATAGCCGGCATGATATATTTGCATGTATGTTGCATGAGTATGTGCTATATGCTTTATCATGTTTTAGCATGTTTTACCGTCTTAGCACATACATGATTTTATGTGTGACTGCATCCGGAGAGATGTGAGTCATTGACAATCTCCATAGGGAACAATGATCTCATTTTGGACTCGAGTCAGGTATGACAGCTTCCACATGAGGCTTGTATCCTGTTTTGGATTCGGGTCAGGATGGGGTTGGCTCAACCCTGATATAGAATATACGAGTACCCCGCGGAGTCGCTCTTTAGCCGGTACTGTATATTCTCGGCGCCATGAGCAAGTGTTTTTACTTGAGTTTTAAATCATCTGTGTGCGCATATTTGTATTTATATCATTGCTTCGTATTGAGCGTTCTAGCTCACGCCCCTGTGTTTGGGTATTCGTTGTGTACCTTATGATGGGGCAGGTTTGAGGCTGGATGGTCCAGGCGGCTCTCAGCAGGATTGAGCTTGGGAGAGTGTGAGGTTGTAGAGGGTAGGGATTTATTTACCCTGAACCTTTGATTTGGTTGTATAGCAGTACTTATACACTTGTGATATCGTCGGTTGTATTCTGCCGATTGGATTTGTTGTATTTTAATTATCCGCACTTCACGTTTTAAGCTTTTATTTCATGCGCTTTTATTGTAACTCTAATTAGGTAGTGGATCCGAGTTGGGTCACTACAAAACCACTACAATTTATATGGTTGATGATGCTTTAAAGTAGACAAACTCAATTTTTCAACAATCTCACTACTCGCGATGTTGGTACAGCTACCCCCATCAATGATGACACTACACACTTTATCTTTCACAAAGCATCTAGTATGAAACAAATTTTCCCTTTGATTTTCTTACTCCTCCTTTTGTTGCACATTCAACACTCTCCTAGTTACCAACAACTCACCAACAACTGCATTACATCCCTCGTCATCGGGATCCTCCAACGCAGGCATGTCATCATAATTCTTCTCCTCACTCTCCGATTCAATCTCACCACCATCATTCACAATCATTATTTTTTTATTAGGACACTGACTAGCAATATGACCAAGACCTTGACATCTAAAGCATTTAATGTCCCTAGAACGATTATTGGGAGTTTCAGATTTACCTTGCACTCCTTGTTTTGGCGTTTCTTGCTTGGTCTCAACTTTTGGTTTGGACACCGTCTTGACATCCTCTCGTTTGCCAATGTTTGGACGCCAAGGTGTAGTAGCTCCACCACCCGAGGACACTCGACCAATGCCTCTCCTTTTAAGCTGTAGCTCCACTTTCATAGCTAATTGTACCATCTCCTCAAGATCCACACAATGTCATAGCTCCACTTGGTCTTGAATATCTCTATTCAAACCACACAGAAATCGAGCCATGGTTGCCTCACTATTCTCTTCAATGTTAGCCCGAATCATAGTAATCTCCAACACCTTGGAGTAGTCCTCTACACTCCTCGATCCTTGCTTCAAATTCTGCAATCGCTTAAACATATCACGATAATAGTAATTAGGAACAAACCTTTTCTTCATTATTTGTTTCATCTCTTCCCATGTTTCAACAGGTCTCTCATGATTTTTCCACCTAATTGTAACAAGCTGATCCCACCAAATTAGATCATAGTCCACAAACTCAACAACCGCTAATTTTATTTTTTTCGAATCGCTGTAGTTGTGGCAATCAAATACCGATTCCACTCTCATCTCCCACTCCAAATAAGCCTTCGGATCAGATTTTCCATGAAACGATGGAATTTTCATCTTGATCCCACTAATATTCCCATCTTCTCTACCCCCTTCAGTATATCTCCCTCGCATTGCTTCTCTTCTATTTCTTCCATCCTTCTGACCTCTCCTATTCCTACCCGAATTCTCACCAAAACTCTCATCATCCTCACTAACTTCAAGTTTACTTATTCTTTCATGCATCGTTTCCAACTCAGCTCTCATCGCTTCCCTTATCATCGTACTCAAATCTTCTTTTGAAAAATTTTGACTATTAGAACTCATCGTACCTGCAAGAAAAAGTTAGTAATAAAATTTCTCACACAAGTTCTCACAAGTTCCTCTAAACGAATTCACTCAATCACTCTTTTTCTTTCCACTCACAATTTGTGTAGGCTTTTGCTTGGTATAATAGTGAACCAAACTCTCAAGTGCACAAATTTTAGACGCTTGAAGATCGACTCTCGAAGATTGACAAAACAAGAATAAGAGATTATGGATGATCGAATTTTGACTTGCACCCAAGGATGAACAAGAACAAAAATTGTCCACAAGTTATCTTGTTTCTTCAATTTATTTTTTTTTTTTTGACAATTTCGGTCTCTACTTTTTTTTTTTGACCGATTTCAAATCAATTTTTTTTTTTGAATTTATAACTTGTAACACAAGACACGAGACTTGGATAACGAGTTTGAAAGAAACGACACAGAAATTCGACGAATAAAATATTCCAACGAAGAACGATGAAGAACGGATAGGAAGAACGAAGAATGCGAAGAACAGAGATAGATGAATATAGATACTTACTTGATTCAAAACATTGGCTCTGATACCAAATGATATGAATTCTTAATGTATGGAAGTCAAACACGACTATATTAAAATCGTAGCATTAATCCAATAACAAAAAAAATCAAGAAATTGCCCAATCTTGAAAACAAGTAAAAGTTTTGGATTATTCACCTCTAGTTTACTTGAAACTAGCAACAAACAATGTAATGCCCCTTTTTTAGGATAATTAATTTGATATATATATATATATGTAAATAAATTTCTTTATAAATATATTATTATAATATCTTTATGCTTATATATATATATATATATTACTTGTTAATAGGTTTCTTGGCCACTACTCCACCTCCCCTTTGCCCAACCGGTGATCGGAAAGTGTGTTCCATGGATAGGATATCATGTTTGGTTCTTTCCTATATATAGAAACCCTTCACATACCTCATTTGATGAGCTTTCCTTCAGATTTTCGTGATGATTAGTGGTCTAGTGTCAAGTTGAAGAGGTGTGAGAATATTGTGCTTAAAGGTTGAAAAAAGAGGGGATTTACTCACTTATACCCAAGAACACGTTCCAAAATTCTCAAAAAAATTATACAAGATACTTAGGATGTCCAGTAAAATAGTAGTGAAGGAGGTGTCATAAAAAGATCAACCGATTCTCCGTTAAAATTCTTAAACTACCGCTGTCCGGAAAGGAAAAACAGTGCTCAGAAACCATTTGCAAGTACTGTTTTCACCCTCGTTTTTCATACCTTTACTCTCAGTATTTGAACCTAGTCTAAACATGAAAGTTGCTCCAGATGTACCCTAGTTTGCATCAGTACCGTCGTTTTTCCGGGAATAACGTCGGAACAGTATTTTGTTCTTCAGTCTAGTAGAGTAAAAGTCACAGTAGGTTATTCCATTTCTGGTACTGTTCGGTTAGGAATTTGAGAAAACTCATTCAACAAAAAATGTAGGAAATCATGCAACACATCTTCGGTAAACGTTTGGGCCGCGCGTGGCCGCCGGAAGCTGTGCACGCGCCGCCGGAAGTGGCGCGTGATTTACACGCGCCGGCAGAAAACAAAATTTCCGGCAGCCGTAGTTTTTTGCACTTATTTTAGGCTTATATTTCAAGTTTCATAATTTTTTGACAAGTACATGAATTGTTATGATTTTCCTTATAAATCCTTAAATCTTTGAAACTTGAGTTTTGAAAGTGGCTAGACGCAAGATTGAGGCTCGATTTTCTCAAAGATAGAATCTGTTTCTAGCCTAGATCTTAAAGTAAAAGTTGTTCCCTGTAATGTCTAGTATACTAGAATGGTGGCCTATGACCAGAATAGTTGCCGGAAGAATCATTTTTCCGGAGGTCAATATACCTAGAGAATCAGTTTGGAAAAGCTGATTTGGTCAAAGATCGACTTGGAATATTGACATGCTTTGAACACAAAAGTTGTAGATTTCTTTGAGTTATACATACTGTCAAATTTTCAAAATTTTTGGATCTACTTTCAAATTATTATAAATTTTCTTATGAATTATCAAAATGTTCCTTCCTTGTTTGAGCAACAAATTTTAAATATAAACTAGCCTAGCATCTGGTAGTATTTCTAACATATGAAATATCCTAAAATTATAGGAATTTGAAGTTATCTACTGATTCGGATAGTAAGTATTGAGGTGAGGTTTTCATTACTTAAGGAATTATTATTTTTATACAGCCCTTTGGCATTCGGCCTGGAAATTATAATATATCCTAACTATTGTTCATATTAATTTGTTGATTCGATATTATTATACCTGATTTTCATAATGTATTGGTCTATCATCAAAACGGATGGTGGAATGATCGAAAGATCAAATGATTGATTGATCGATTGATTGAATGAATGAATGAATGAATGAATGAATGTTATTCGAAGTGAGAGCCCTGGACAACGGACTTCGGTCTGGATATTGAGTCCAATGAACAGCGGGTTAAAATCGGGTATTCGTGTTCACTTTGGCTCACCCTCTTTATCACAACTGGAATGATTGCTACTAAACTATTGAATTCATACCTACCTACTTAAGCTTATTATCCTGATGTTTACTACTATTATCAGGAAATTTTATCCAATGAATAATCTTTTATTCTCACTAAGTCCTTAAAGACTTAACCTCCTTTATTTTTTTCTCTATTGTAATTTCCAGAGCCAGGGTTTCCAGATATGGATAATGAAGAAAAATGTCAGTGAATGAACCATCTTTGCCACAAATAATGTTTCAATTATGTTTTATGTAGTCTCTTTTATGCTCATCAGAGACCATATGCTTAGTAAAATAAAGAAATGTCTTATCCATGTACTGCTACTTGTTTAAGAATTCAGTCCTGTTGTTATAAAAGATCCTTATTGATATTTTATTATTAAATCTTTACTTTCGCTTCCGCACACACTAATCGTTTAAATGATCTATTACTGCCTAAGACACTTTAATTAGGGATATTAAATTCCCACATAGAGTGTTGTTAAGGAATGTGATACCTAACAAAGGTTAGACTACAAGTCAGGTGTCACAAAACAATCACGAAGAAAAAAATAATTGATCACAACGGGACCTTCAGAAAACCTGTTTCTGACAATCCACGAGGATAATCAATCGAAAAACGCCACAAAGTTGAAAACTTTGATAAGTTTGATTTTTGGATAAGCAAAAGCTTAATAAAATTCTAGAGAGAATTTTAATTGATAAATATCAAAATCTGAATTCTATATCAATAATGAATGTTTTTGTTGTATTTATAATACAACTACAAATAATAAAAGATATCGCGAAATAAATTTAAAATATATCTAAAGATATGATAATAGCTTCTTAAAAGTTTCCTAATAGGAATAAAAGACTCAAAATAAGAAAATAATGCCAAAAATATCAAAAGTCTCGCACATACACAAACACGCCGAACTATGAGTAAAAACACGAGGCGCGGGCGCACATAACTCTCTGTCCATCTAGCGCGGGCGCGCATGGGCTTTTGTTTGTCTGGCGCGGGCGCACGTCAGGAAGGCGCGGGAGCGCATGGGCTTCTGTCCATCCTCTTCAAAACTTACACAGATGCGCGCGGGCGCGCATGCCTCTCGGGTCCTGTCACCTATTTTTGTGTTTTCTTTGATACTTTCTCCACTCTCTTGACTTCTTTGGACTTCAATAAGATTGTAACATTCCCCAAAGTATTCTTCAGACATTCCAATGCTTTCTTAACAATTCATCATCAACGATTGAAGTGCTTCCTTGAACTTCTTAGCTCGACCTCTCGTAATTGGTCCTCGAGGCATATCCAACGAGTCCTTAACCATGTGATCAACATGCGAGCTATCCGTAATCGCATCATCCTCCCCTTCTCTTGAAAAGGATTTGTCCTCAAATCTCGATCATCACCTACATCAAACAACGACAAGTCAGAAACATTAAAAGTAGTACTTACATTATACTCACCTGGCAAGTCTAATTTGTAGGCATTATCATTGATCCGCTCCAAGACCTTGAAAGGTCCATCGCCTCTAGGTAACAACTTAGAATGCCGCTTCTCCGGAAAACGCTCCTTCCTCAAATGCAACCAAACCCAATCATCCGGTTCAAATACAACCTTCTTTTTACCTTTATTTGCTTGCTTCGTGTATTGCAAGTTCTTCTTTTCAATGTTTGCCTTAACCCTTTCATGCAAATTTCGCACAAACTCAGCTTTCTTCTTGCCATCCATATTAACCCTTTCACTCATAGGTAACGACATCAAATCCAACGGAGTCAATGGGTTAAAACCATACACAATTTCAAACGGTGAATACCTCGTAGTAGAATGCACACTACGATTATAAGCAAATTCAATAAATGGAAAACATTCTTCCCAACTCTTCAAATTCTTTTTAATTATAGCACGCAACAAAGTTGCTAACGTCCTATTAACAACCTCAGTTTGACCATCCGTTTGAGGATGACATGTAGTCGAAAACAGTAATTTAGTACCAAGCTTGCACCATAATGTTTTCCAAAAGTAGCTCAAGAAACGAGCATCTTTATCAGAAATAATACTCCTAGGCATGCCATGCAATCTAACAATTTCATTAAAGAACAAGTCCGCAACATAAGATGCATCATCAGATTTATGACACGCAATGAAATGAGCCATCTTAAAAAATCAATCAACCACCACAAACACAGAATCCCTCCCCTTCTTAGACCTTGGTAGTCCTAAAACAAAGTCAATAGAAATATCTATCCACGGTTCACTAGGAACAGGCAGTGGAGTATACAATCCATATGGTTGTGTCTTAGACTTAGCTTTCCTACAAGTCACACACTTCTCACAAATATTCTCAACATCATGCTTCATATGTGGCCAATAAAAATGTTCATGCAAAGTATCATAAGTTTTAACCACACCAAAATGTCCCATCAAACCACCCCCATGTGATTCCCTAACAAGTAACTCACGTATGGATGATTTTAGGCACACACAACTTATCTTCCTTAAACAAATATCCATCATGCACGAAAAATTTATCTTTTGGACCATGCAAACATGACGCATAACTCTCTCCAAAATCAAGATCACTAGCATATAACTCCTTCACATACTCAAATCCCAAAAACTTAGAATCTAGAGTAGACAGAAGCACATACCTTCGTGATAGAGCGTCTGCTACCACGTTTTCCTTCCCTTGCTTGTACTTGATAATGTAGGGAAAAGTTTCTACAAACGCCACCCACTTGGCATGTCTCTTGTTCAGCTTTTGTTGTACTTTGAGACGCTTCAAAGACTCATGATCCATATGAATCACAAATTTTTTTGGCCTCAAATAATGCTGCCACGTCTCGAGCACGCGAACTAAGGCATAAAATTCCTTGTTGTATGTAGGATAATTCAACGCTGCTCCACTTAGCTTCTCACTAAAGTATGCAATTGGTCGTCCACCTTGCATCAAGACACCACCAATTCCTACACCTGATGCATCACATTCAATTTCAAAAGTATTAGCAAAATCAGGTAATACAAGTAAAGGAGCATTAATTAATTTTTGCTTAATAATATCAAAAGACTTTTCTTGCTCCTCGCCCCAATAGAATGGAATGTTCTTCTTGATCACCGCAGTCATAAGAGCCGCCAAAGTGCAGAAATCTTTTACAAATCTCCTATAGAAACTTGCAAGACCATGAAAACTCCCAACTTGACCAATAGAAGTAGGCGTTGGCCAATCTCGAATTGCACTTACCTTGTCCTCATCAACTTTGACATCTTGAGCACTCACAACAAAACCAAGAAACACAAGTTCTTTTGTACAAAACACACACTTTTTCAAATTAGCATACAATTGTTCAGCTTTTAGTGTGATTAGCACAATCCTCAAGTGTTCAACATGCTCATTCAATTTCTTACTATATACCAAAATATCATCAAAATACACCACAACAAATTTTCCAATATAAGCACGCAAAACATGATTCTTCAACATCATAAAAGTATTCGGTGCATTAGTTAACCCAAATGGCATAACCAACCACTCATACAATCCATACTTAGTTTTAAAAGCAGTTTTCCATTCATCACCTTCTCTCATCCGAATTTGATGGTAACCGCTCTTAAGATCAATTTTACTAAAGATGCTAGAACAATGCAATTCATCCAACATATCATCTAGTCTAGGAATAGGATGCCTATACTTGATGGTAATATTGTTAATGGCTCTACAATCAACACACATTCTCCATGAACCGTCTTTCTTAGGTACTAACAAAACAGGTACAGCACAAGGAGACATCGACTCACGCACAAATCCCTTATCGAGAAGTTCACTTACCTGCCTTTGTAGCTCTTTTGTGTCATCCAGATTACTCCTATAAGCTGGACGATTCGGTAATGCACTTCCGGGCACAAGTTCAATTTGATGCTCAATTCCCCTCAAAGGTGGTAATCCTTGAGGTAGATCCTCCGGAAATAGTTCTTCAAATTCTTGCAAGAGAGAAACAACACTGCTCGAAAGATTTTCGGCTATATCACTTGTGTTAAGGAGAATTTTCTTATAGAAATTCAACACAAGTGGGGTATGCACATGTAAAATCTCTCGCAACTCACTCTTTTGGGCCATATATTTTTTTTTATCGGCCTCTTTCCTCTCATTTTTTTCTTTATTTTTTTTTATTTCATTTTTTTTTTCTAAGGCCATCTCACTTTTTGGTTCACTCTTTTTTTCGGCCTCTTCTCTCTTTGTCTTTTTCAAATGATCCTCCAATACTTGTTTTGGAGTCATAGGCAACAACACAACAGACTCTTTTTTCATAGTAAAAGAATAACGATTCTTAAAACCATCATGTGTCACCTTCATATCAAATTGCCACGGTCTACCCAACAAGATATGACAGGCTTGCATAGGAACAACATCACACAACACTTCATCCTCATATTTACCAATTGAGAAAGGCACCACAACTCGCCTAGTCACTCTCACTTCAGAAATATCATTAAACCACTGCAATTTATATGATTGATGATGCTTTAAAGTAGGCAAACTCAATTTTTCAACAAGCTCACTACTCGCGACGTTGGTACAGCTACCCCCATCAATAATGACACTACACACTTTGTTTTACACAAAGCATCTAGTATGAAACAAATTTTTCCTTTGATTTTCTTCCTCCTCCTTTTGTTGCACATTCAACACTCTCCTAGATACCAACAACTCACCAACAACTGCATTACATCCCTCGTCATCGGGATCCTCCAACGCATGCATGTCATCATAATTCTCCTCCTCACTCTCCGATTCAATCTCACCACCATCATTCACAATCATTATTTTTTTATTAGGACACTGACTAGCAATATGACCAAGACCTTGACATCTAAAGCATTTAATGTCCCTAGAACGATTATTGGGAGTTTCAGATTTACCTTGCACTCCTTGTTTTGGCGTTTCTTGCTTGGTGTCAACTTTTGGTTTGGACACCGTTTTGACATCCTCTCGTTTGCCAACGTTTGGACGCCAAGGTGTAGTAGCTCCACCACCCGAGGACACTCGACCAATGCCTTTCCTTTTAAGCTGTAGCTCCACTTTCATAGCTAATTGTACCATCTCCTCAAGATCAACACAATGTCGTAGCTCCACTTGGTCTTGAATATCTCTATTCAAACCACACAGAAATCGAGTCATGGTTGCCTCAATATCCTCTTCAATGTTAGCCCCAATCATAGTAATCTCCAACTCCTTGGAGTAGTCCTCTACACTCCTCGAGCCTTGCTTCAAATTCTGCAATCGCTTAAACATATCAAGATAATAGTAATTAGGAACAAACCTTTTCTTCATTATTTGTTTCATCTCTTCCCATGTTTCAACAGGCCTCTCACGATTTTTCCTCCTAGTTGTAACAAGCTGATCCCACCAAATTAGAGCATAGTCCACAAACTCAACAACCGCTAATTTTATTTTTTTCGAATCGTTGTAGTTGTGGCAATCAAATACCGATTCCACTCTCATCTCCCACTCCAAATAAGCCTCCGGATCAGATTTTCCATGAAACGATGGAATTTTCATCTTAATCCCACTAATATTCCCATCTTCTCTACCCCCTTCAGTATATCTCCCTCGCATTGCTTCTCTTCTATTTCTTCCATCCTCCTGACCTCGCCTATTCCTACCCGAATTCTCACCAAAACTCTCATCATCCTCACTAACTTTAAGTTTACTTATTCTTTCATGCATCGTTTCCAACTCAGCTCTCATCGCTTTCCTTATCATCGTACTCAAATCTTCCTTGAAAAATTTTGACTATTAGAACTCACCGTACCTGCAAGAAAAAGTTAGTAATAAAATTTTTCACACAAGTTCTCACAAGTCCCTCCAAACGAATTCACTCAATCACTCTTTTTCTTTCCACTCACAATTTGTGTAGGCTTTTGCTTGGTATAATAGTGAACAAAACTCTCAAGTGCACAACTTTTAGACGCTTGAAGATCGACTCTCGAAGATTTACAAAACAAGAATAAGATATTATGGATGATCGAATTTTGACTTGCACCCAAGGATGAACAAGAACAAAAATTGTCCACAAGTTATCTTGTTTCTTCAATTTATTTTTTTTTTGACAATTTCGGTCTCTTTTTTTTTTTTGACCGATTTCAAATCACTTTTTTTTTTGAATTTATAACTTGTAACACAAGACACGAGACTTGGATAACAAGTTTGAAAGAAACGACACAAAAATTCAACGAAGGAAATATTCCAACGAAGAACGATGAAGAATGGATAAGAAGAACGAAGAATGCGAAGAACAGAGATAGATGAATATAGATACTTACTTGATTCAAAACCTTGGCTTTGATTCCAAATGATATGAATTCTTAATGTATGGAAGGCAAACACGACTATATTAAAATCGTACCCTCAATTCAATAACAAAAGAAATCAAGAAATTGCCCAATCTTGAAAACAAGTAAAGATTTTGGATTATTCACCTCTAGTTTACTTGAAACTAGCAACAAACAATCACGAAGAGAAAAACAATTGATCACAACGGGACCTTCAGAAAACCTGTTTCTGACAACCCACGAGGATAATCAATCGACAAACGCCACAAAGTTGAAAACTTTGATAAGTTTGATTTTTGGGTAAGCAAAAGATTAATAAAATTCTAGAGAGAATTTTAATTTGATAAATATCAAAATCTGAATTCTATATCAATAATGAATATTTTTGTTGTATTTATAATACAACTACAAATAATAAAAGAAATCGCGAAATAACTTAAAAATATATCTAAAGATATGATAATATCTTCCTAAAAGTTTCCTAGTAGGAATAAAAGACTCAAAATAAGAAAATAATGCCAAAAATATCAAAAGTCTCGCACACACACAAACACGCCGAACTGTGTGTAAAAACACGAGGCGCGGGCACGCATAACTCTCTGTCCATCTGGCGCGGGCGCGCATTGGGCTTCTATCCGTCTGGCGCGGGCGCACGTCAGGAAGGCGCGGGCGCGCATGGGCTTCTGTCCATCCTCTTCAAAACTCACACGCCCGCGCTGGAAGTGGCGCGGGCGCGCATGCCTCTCGAGTCCTGTCACCAATTTTTGTGTTTTCTTTAATATTTTTTCCACTCTCTTGACTTCTTTGGACTTCAATAAGATTGTAACATTCCCCAAAGTATTCTTCAGACATTCCAATGCTTTCTTGACAATTCATCATCAACGATTGAAGTGCTTCCTTAAACTTCTTAGCTCGACCTCTCGTAATTGGTCTTCGAGGCATCTCCAACGAGTCCTTAACCATGTGATCAACATGCGAGCTATCCGTAATCGCATCAATATTTGTACATAAAACAATCGAACATATGCGTACAAAATCATGCTTAAGAATCCCGGCCCTGGGGTACACAAAATCATGCGTAATTCAAATAATTAATTAATGCTTCATGAAAATCGTTCACTTTATTTGATTCTTGGCATTGGGAAATTTGCCAACGAAACGATGTTGAATTGCAGTTACTTGTTGAATTCGAACCATCAAGCTTCCCAAATATTAGTTCCATTGGCATCATGGCCCGTGCTTTCATATTTTAAATTTATTATCATCTCATAACTTGGTCTTAACTTTTATGATAAGGAGAAGCATAAAAGTTAAACATCATCGTACAGATTTTAATTTGTGTCCGGTAAATCAAAGTAGTACAGGTTGGTTAGATCAATTATTTACACGAGCATAAAAGAATCCACAATAAATGAATCGACAAAAGAATTTTATCTGATGGCATTTCTGTGGGATATTAGGAGCACGAGAATGCAACGCCACTCCTCAGCCGGGAAGTATCATGCACCGTGTCCGATACTCTCGAGGGAGGCCAATATCGGAACACAGATCTACCAACAATGTTTTCCATAGGTAGAGGACCCCTGTAAAAACAAAGGCCAACAAAATGTTGCGTGAATTATTTTGACTCTCACATTCCACAACACATACTTGGGGAAAGGAAAGTGCAGATTATCATACAGTTCAAGATTTGCCAAGGAACTGAATCGAGTGATTACCAGTTATGAGAGTCGAAGCTGTTATTCCGATTGTCTCCCAGCACGAACACATGGCCTTCCGGCACAATCTACACACAATAGATCCAATGAGTGATATGTTTTCTCCCAATAATTAGCCCAAGAAAAGCGATTAAAGACGAAATGAACTAGAGGCAATCGCCATTACCACTAAATCCATTTCATATTCAAGGGGTTCTGAGATGAAATCCTCCTCTTGGGCAGTACCATTGATCATCAATTTCCCATCACGAACCTGCGGGATGTAAAAATATTACTAGTTGATGAGCAAAGACAATAGAAGACCATAGGAAAATCGTTTGAAAACCCATAAAAGATTGCTTACTTCTACCGAGTCACCAGCTGTTGCTACTACTCTTTTGATAAAAACATCCGATGAACTAAAACCACACTCCTGCACAGAAATGATGAGTTATCGCCCTTCTCTGAATTGTACTTGACAAAATGCGATAAACTCAAACAAATATACCTGAAGAATCGATGGAGCCCTGAAAATCACAATATCTGATACTTCTGGCTGCCTGAAAATATAAGAAACCTGAAAGCCAAAACATAACAAACAAGAGGTAAAATAGTTAGCACAGAGATCACACGCTTTCCTCGTCATTTTCTTATTGCGATTGTTTCGGTTTTGATGGAAAATATACCTTCTCAGCTAAAATTCGATCACCCACATCAAGGGTCGGATACATAGACCTTGAGGGAATTGACCTTGGCTCAGCCAAAGTCGATTTGAACAAAATGCTAACGCTGAAAGCTGTGAAAGCTGCCTTTGCATCCTCAGAGCTGAAACAGAGATTCATCAATTTCAACATCCAACTTTTGCTACTACTTCCAGTCCTGTGTTGCAAAACCTTTACACTGCTAGAACCACTACACTTAGTTGTCATAGCCAACGCCTCAGAACATTTACTGCCTTCGCTACTGTTTTCTTCGCTACAAAGGGTCCCTCCTTTATCCACATCCGTGCTCGAGGGCTCGTTACAGGGCAGCCATTTAGAACCCTGCAAGAACGGAATAATAGACGAAGCCTTAAGCGGTGAAATCCCCAAAACATTCACTTTTGAGCAAACCCCTACTGACTTAATCAAAGAACTCAGACCGACAGCCAGGGGAGATTGAGAATTCCCACCAAAAAATTCCTCAGACAACGTCGAATACACGAGCCCCATTGAATTGATAGGATTGGAGCTTGAGCTGGGACGGCGGAACTCCGCGTAATTGGAATCAGGCTTCTGTGACGGCGAGTGTTGGAATATTCTAGATCGAATCGCACACTCGTGAAGAAATCGAGTTCCAGCACACTTGGAGGAGGCAGAGGAGGCGATGTTCGAGGCGATAAAGCCTGAGTAGGTGACGGTCAATCGTACAGCCATAACCGCAAATCGTAATAAGCCGATAAAGAAGTAAAGGAAAATTTCTGGGTTTGAGATTTGAACTGAGATGAACAAGAGCTCTAAAAGGAGAATGATGCCATCGGAACAAAAGAGATCGGCGATGAATGGGATGACGAACAGGGAATTGAAAGGTGGACTTAGTAACAGTGGGCGGGGGAAGATGATGAAGAAATATCGAAGATCGACACCCTGCAAGCGGCGGAGATATGGTGGAGCTTCGCCGGAGAAGGTGTAGAGCTTGACGGCTTTTGGGAGGTGAAATTCTCATCACTGGTTAGTTTCAAGTGAGTATATACTCACTGTCTATTGGCCCCACTAGGAGGAGCAAGTAATAAAATCCAAAGACGTTTATACCCTTTATCTAGTGAATAATAACGGAAAAACAGAACGATGCCACCTTGTAATTTGAATCGGTTGGTTGGGCAATTTGTACCCTCTGATCTATTTGACTGATTTATGTTTGGTTGACTCATTCTATCCTTCCTGGCTTTTTCCAATTGGATAGGTCGATACTACCCATGGGTAGCTGTCAAGCCTTGTGCCAGCACAAGGCATGACGGTTCCACACAAATTATGTGGGGCCCATATTATTTAGGTTAATTAAGGCCTGACACGTTGTACATAGCTTCAAATTTTCTAGGGATAGGTCGATGCTACCATGGGTAACTGTCAGGCCTTGATTGGCTCAGGCCATCAGATCCGGCAGATCGGGCACTGCCCATCTGCCGGCTAAGAATCCCCCTTTACGGATGATTTTATGCTGCCCTCGGTGTACTGCCTGGAGGACAATTCAACAGCTCGGGGCTTGACACATCACTATGATGTGATGTGTAAATGGCCCAGGACCATCAGATCCGACAGATTGGGCACTACCCATCTGCCGGCTAAGAATCCCCCTCCTTTCACACCTTAATTTTTTTTTATTTTCAAATTAATTTTATTAAAAATTTCGGGAGTATTTGATCAGATATTTTCTTCAACATATATATTTTGAGATATTACATGAAAATAATTGTTGGATGATTTTTCAAAATATTCGGGACGAGAGAGTTTACTTAAATCTAATTAATTAATTTTATCTGTCTCACAATTATTTATGTTCAGCCTTCAAACTCTGAAAAGAAATATTAAATTTGTAGAAGTCATGTTACATTACACGTTATATCTTAGAAATTTTGTAGCGACGGAATAGTATTGGTCTACACGGTGGTAGTTTATATAAAATAAAAAGTTTTTTCATAATTATATAAATATAATATAATTATATAAATGTACTTATATTTCTCTCGTTCAATACTTACCTATATTTTATTTAATTTTTTGAGATTCATATATTTATATCTAATTCTTAACGCCTCTCAGATACATATGTTTGCTCTTGTTTTTTCACATATTTATTATTAAAGTTTGCAGACAAATTTCTTATTTTATATTTATACTCTATATATATATATATATATATATATATATATATATATATAATGAAACATAAATAAAACTTGTGCAAAATATAGACTTGGAATAATTTACACCCCAGTACTCGTACTTATCCATTTTTTTGAGACATAAAAGTAATAAAATAATAAGTCAGATGACTAGTCTGATTGATTGCTTATTATTTTATGTCCGAATTTGAATAATTTAAAAAAGAAACAACTGTAGGGGAAAAACATATATAGTACGCATACAATGAATACAAACAATGAACGCTTCCTTACGTATTTTATATTTGCGAGCATCACTATTTCGTTGAAATCGAATCGATCGAGTGCATCTATTCTTCCCAACAGTCTATTTCTGGGAGACAAAATTCATTTTTTCCCCCGAGTAAAATAATAAATTGATTAATATTTTTTGCAACTTTCAAAGGAGTTGGTTGGACTTGGACTGCTTCTTCAACTTTGTAAAAGTCAATAAATCCTTTTCGGGAAAAAAGAAGAAGAAAGAAAAGCCAATTAATATTGAAAAATTATTTTATTAAAGAAGAAGCACAAAGAGATTAACAAAGTATGGAAGTGCAGGAGTTTTTCTTTTTGTTTGATTGATCTTGTAATTAAAGATATTTTGAGTTGATTATTTAATACAAGATCTCTTTTCAAAAAAACATATGGCATCACAAAACAGCATATAATAGAAAAAATGCGGCTTGTTAAAGTGGGCTACCCAATCACAATGCAAAGCCCAAATCTTAAGAACATGATACTGTGTTTGTGATTGAAGCTTTACACAATGAAAATTAAATAAATTGGATATATATATATATATTTATAAAAAAAAAAAAGAAAGAGAGAAAGAAAGAAAACCATATGGAAAAAGTCCACAGGAACATTAATTCTCAATGAATGCATGCTGTGAGGCGTTCTTCGTGAACAGTGCAATAAAATAAGATTGGTCTAAAACAGTAACTAAATCCCCTCATAAAATGCAAGCTTAACAGTGAGCCTCAATCCCCCCAACTCATTTCGGTATTTGATATATATACTTTAAAACAGACTTTCATGTCTCCTTTTTTATTCATGACTTGGAATTTGCTATGCTCAACTCACCCGGTGCAGTATCTGTCATTCATTGGCCACCTCAAATGAAGAACACCCGGTGTAACATAGAATGTACTTGACTAATGTTTTTGTTGGAAAATCTCAAGTGCTCTCTAATTAATCCATTATTTTGTTGACTGTAGTACTTGTGAGATAACTGGAGAACCAACACCATTTGGGTCCATTTACTGGGGTTTATAAGATTGCATGTATATATTGTGATTATCAACATATTTCGAGTTTCGAATGTGTTTTGAGAAGGGTGAATTATAATACTGTTAATCTCAATTACAAGAAAACTATAAATACTATACAAGTAATTTAGTTTGCTTATTTGATTGATGCATGTGAGATAAATAAGATCAATACATAATGCAGAAAACGTAGAGTATGAAAGAGAAGAGAAAACTCTTATTATTCTGTTTCATAAGTAATACCGAGCGTACATTTAAAGGGCCAAAGATAAAGGGCCAAAGATAAAAAAAACAAATCCTCATAGATCGGGAACAAAATAACTTCTTTCCTAATCTATTAGATTTTATTCTAACAAATCTAATCTAAATTAATTTAAAAGATATCTTATCATTAACACTCCCCCTCAAGTTGGTGCGAAGATATCAGTCATGCCCAACTTGCTAACTTGGTCTTCAAAAGATTGTCTCGACAAGCCCTTAGATAAGACATCCGCAATTTTCAAGGTGGTTGGAACAAAAAGGATGCAGATTGTTCCTTCCTCAAGCTTCTCCTTTATAAAGTGCTTGTCAATTTCAATGTGCTTCGTTCGCTCATGTAAAACTGGGTTATGAGCAATACTTATGGCTGCCTTATTATCATAGTACAACCTTATAGGGGAACTTATCGGTCTCTTCAATTCCTCCATAACTCTCTTAAGCCAAAGAACTTAGCAAACACCTTTAGCCATCGATCTAAATTCAGCTTCTGCACTGCTTCTTGCCACAACACTTTGTTTTTTGCTCTTCCATGTCACTAGGTTACCCCATACAAATGTACAATATCCAGAAGTTGATCGTCGATCAGCAATCGAGCTTGCCCAATCAGCATCTGTATATGCTTCAATTTCCCTTTTGTCACACTTCTCAAAGAAAAGTCCTTTCCCTGGTGTTCCTTTCAAGTATCTGAGAATTCGATACACAGCTTCAAAATGCTCTTCATATGGTGAGTGCATGAATTGACTCACTAAACTCACAGCAAAGGTGATCTCTGGTCGTGTGTGTGACAAATAAATCAGTCTCTCAACCAATCTTTGATATCTTCCTTTATCCACAGGAATACCGTCTTTAATTTCTCCTAGTTTTGTGTTGACTTCTAATGGAGTGTCTGCGGGTTTGCATCCGCTCATTCCAGTTTCCTTCAACAGGTCCAAAGCATACTTTCGTTGAGACACCATGATTCCTTTCTTAGACCTTGTTATTTCCATTCCAAGAAAGTACTTCAACTGTCCTAGATCTTTAATCTCGAACTCCTTTGCCAAGTTCATCCTTAGTCTGTTCATTTCTTCTATATCGTCTCCTGTTAATATTATGTCATCAACATAAACAATCAAGACAGAGATTTTGTTAGATGTGGACCTTTTTGTGAAGAGTGTGTCATCTGATTGTCCCTGTTTGTAACCCTGGGTCTTAACAAATCTTGTGAATCTCTCGAACCATGCCCTTGGAGACTGCTTCAATCCATAAAGAGATTTTTTTTAATTTGCAAACCTTTGATCCAAATTGATCATTAAATTCGGGAGGAGGTTCCATGTATACTTTTTCTTCCAAGTCTCCATTTAGAAAGGCATTCTTCACATCTAGTTGGTTAAGTGGCTAATCAAGATTTGCAGCAACAGACAGTATCACTCGAATTGTGTTAAGTTTTGCCACTAGAGAAAATGTTTCTGAGTAGTCAACTCCATAGGTCTGAGTAAAGCCTTTGGCAACCAAACGAGTTTTATATCTCTCCAATGAGCCATCAAAATTGTATTTTGTAGTAAATACCCATTTGCAACCTACTGTGGACTTGCCTTTAGGAAGATCCATTTTCTCCCAGGTAGAGTTCTTCTCTAATGCTCTCATTTCTTCAAAAATCGCTCCCTTCCACTCAGGGATCCTTAGAGCTTCATGTACATTGATAGGTATACTACCAGAGTCTATATGAGAAATAAAAGCATGAAATGAAGGAGACAGATGTTGGTACGATACAAAGTTTGACAATGGGTGCTTAGTACATGATCGAGTACCTTTTCTGTGAGCAATAGGAAGTTCAATATCATTGGAGAGGAATACCTTGCCAATTTCATGATTTGGCTCCAGATTTGAATCATGGCTTTGTGGTATGACAATTTTCCCACCTCTTTGTGTGTGACCCTTCCTTTGATAAACAAGACCTTTGAACTGTTTCGTTCCTTCATCTCTTGTGTCAGCGTTATGAGATGGCACAGTTTGGACAAAAACATCATTATCTAAGAAATCAATTGTTAGGTCTGAATTGGTTAAATATTCATCTTCACTCCTGTTATACTCCCCCTGAAGATGAGAGTCATAGTACGATTGACCTTCAAAAAATGTAACGTCCATAGATACAAAATATTTTTTGGAAATATGATCAAAACACTTGTAGCCTCGCTGATTTGAATGGTATCAGAGACCGAGGATCGGTCATGAACTATAAAGCGGCCATGGTCGGCGCTGGGTCTGTCTCTTCCAAATCCGACGGCGGTGGCGGCACTGTCCCTCCGACCGGCGGTTCTCAAGCCCCATCAAACATCGCACTTTCAGAAAATTCCCTTTCAAATTGCCATCCATAAATTCAATGGAAAAAACTATCTTGAATGGGCTCAATCCATGCGACTGGTGATCGATGGCAAGGGCAAATTGGGGCACTTGGACGGCGAGGTAAAGCCACTGCCATATACAAACCCGAAATACAAACAATGGCGATCGGGAAACTCCATGGTGACTGCTTGGTTAATTAATTCCATGGAACCCGCAATAGGTAAACCCTTCATGTTTTTACCTACTGCCAGTGATGTTTGGGAGGCGGTTAAAGAAACGTACTCCGATTTGGAAAACTACTCTCAGTTATATGATCTGAATACCCGAATGTGGCGACAGCAACAAGGAAATCGAGACGTGACGTCTTACTACAATGAATTGTTGACTATTTGGCAAGAATTGGATTTTTTTGAAACTGATGAATGGGAAAGCAAGAACGATTGTTGTCGCTACCGGAAAAATCTTGAGCATGGTCGTGTGTTTGTCTTCTTGGCTAGATTAAACAAAGAATTAGATGAAGTTCGGGGCAGACTCCTTGGCCGGAAGCCTCTTCCAAGTCTTCGTGAGATTTTTTCTGAAGTACGACGTGAGGAAGCTCAACGCCATGTTATGTTACAGCGAGTCGCTGAACAGAGAGTAGAAACTGAGGGATCCGCACTGATTAGTAATGGAAAGAAACCTGCCAGTGATTATCGTGATGGAGGAAAGCAGAAACCTTGGTGAGAAATGTCATAAGCCATGGCATACTGTGGAAACATGTTGGGAGATTCATGGAAGACCAACACATTTCAAAAAAAGGCCGGGCATCAATAATAGAAGTGGTAATGGTGGTCATGTCTTTCAAACAGATAGTACTGAATCTGGAATGCAATCATCACCCTCAGATTCGTCTCCTTTCACGAAGGATCAATTAGAGCACTTGTCTAAATTACTTCAATCTCATTTAGGAAAATCAAGTCCTACTTGCTCTATGGCTCAAACAGGTAGTCATTCTATGGCAACTGTTGCCTATGACAATTCTAACAATTTTTGGATTTTAGATTCAGGTGCAACGGATCATATGACAGGAACGTCACAATTTTTTTCCTCCTATACCCCGTGTGCTGGTAATAAGAAGGTTAAAATTGCTGATGGTTCCTTCGCATCTGTCGCTGGGAAGGGAACTATTATTATTTCCCCCTTCCTAACCCTTGTTAATGTCTTGCATGTTCCTCTGTTGTCCTATAACCTGGCTCTGATACCATGCAGAAAACGTAGAGTATGGCAGAGAAGAGAAAACTCTTATTATTTTATTTCATAAGTAATACCGAGCGTACATTTAAAGGGCCAAAGATAAAAAAAAAAAAACAAATCCCCATAGATTGGAAACAAAATAACTTCTTTCCTAATCTATTAGATTTTATTCTAACAAATCTAATCTAAATTAATTTAAAAGATATCTTATCATTAACACATAAAATTGTAATCAAATATTTAATTTAATCGAATCATTAATTATATCAATCCAACCAAATGCAACCTTACAAAACTGCCAAACCCTTCGATTTGTGGATTTCACTGGTTAGGAAAAAATATTATTATAGTTCGTAATTTGCATTTTTTTAATAAAAAAAAATGGTTTGTGGTCATGTTGTAGATCAATTAATCTAACGGTTTTGGTATACTAATTTGAACTATTAATTTATTTTTTAGTTATTTATAATCGAAATGCTAATGTGTCATTTGAAATTGTTCATGTGATTCGAATATCACTAATGTGTCTGATGTCATGAAAACTCTAATAACAAATAACTAACTTTTTTTTTAAAGATGAAAACTAGTAGATAAATGTGAAGTTAAGTAACCAAAGTATATGACATACCTCAATAATATGATCTCCTTGGATGAGCTAACGAAACTCCTCCAATGAATGATGAGCCGTTGCTGGCCTGAAATCACGAACAAAAGTGTAAAGGGGGGGCCGGAAGGTGTTCCGGTGTATCCCCTCCGACGCTCAAATCGGATGCTAGGATAGCGAAATATAGAGAGTAGTGTGTGCACACGAGTGAAGAATTCAAATCAACAATGAAAATAAACCTGGTATTTATAGGAGAGAGCTCCGGACATTGCGCTTACCTTCCTAATCAAGAACCCGAGAATCCCGGGATCACGATCCCGAATATATAGGCGGAGATCTCGTCTGAATCTCATTCGATAAAGGAACTATTGATCTGTATATATCTTATCCGAGCTGAACTGTAATCACTAGGACTTTATATTGCTGCTCTCCTTGGAGTCACTTTAAACACTGATCTTAACATCCTAGCTAGCTCTCCAAGGTTGCCGAACCAATCTACCAAGCTAACTCTCTACTGACATCAGGGTCGAGCTGAGCTCCCAAATTCCCGAGCTGAGCTCCCGACCCGAGCTGGTAATTATAGTGGGGGAGCTTGGCCGAGCTCCCGACCCGAGCTGGTAATTATAGTGGGTGTGGGGACCTCGGGTTGCTAATCTCATCTTAGGGCAATAAATTATTAATAGACAATTAATCGAACAATAAAAGAATATTCAAACCAAGAGCTAAACAACATTTTTTTTTTAAAATCTTAGCACCTCGCTCGATCGGGTAAACTCACCCGATCGAGCGAGCAAGAAAATCCTGCTCTCGGGTCTGAATTCATATTGGCCTCGCTCGATCGGTGGAAATCATCCGATCGAGCGAGCCCAAAAACTCACTTCTCTGCTTTGGAAAATCACAGGCCGCGCTCGATCGGTGGAGTTCACCCGATCGAGCGGGCACCCTGTCCAGAAAAATAAAATGAATCTTGATGTACAATGTGATTCCAAAATTCATACACTTTCATATAAACTTCTAAACATACTTCTAGCTAATTTACATGCATTCAAACTAATATCAAGTGATCTAGAATACATGAACTCTCAAGTATAAATCAATACTTGACAAAAACAACCTATACAAAGGTTCTTGCTTTCTAACAAATTTACCAAATAATAATTACATGTCATCTGCTTAAAACCCGAATCACCACATGCTATCTCTCTTCTCAAGCTATCCAAGCCAACTCTAGCTTGATCATGCCCCAACCTGATGCAATGCACACATACAAAAAAAGCAACAGCCGGATAACTCAGGTGAGAATAAATCTCAGTATGAAAGACATGCATATACATCAGTTAACCATATAATTCATTCATATCATGAACGTTACATAATAACATAACATGCTAGCATTTATAAACGCATATTCTAAATCATAGAAATCTCTAGGTTAATGCATAAATGCAATGCATGTGCCAAGGAATAGGCTATCAAATCTGATATCAATAAATCGTAGTTCTGGGATCCCGAGAAAATAAAAAAATCTTCAACAAACACCAACTCACCCAATCGAGGTGAAGTTGAATACTTCATTTCCTCTGACTTTGGTGCAACTATAGTGAGTCTTCTGGCTCTGGAAGTAAGTCTACATTCCGTGCCACTCAACTACAGCCCTCCAAACATCATATGCACTCTAGGCCTTTCAAACCCTTGTGCTTTACTGGCTAGAGTTCAAGATGAATGCAACATGTTCTGTATGAATTAAATGCTATAAAACACCTTGAACACATCAATCATATAATCATATGAGCATATAATCACTCAACGATACCGACAAATCTGTAAGTATCACATGTAATACATAAAACATGTTCAATACAAAAAATACTATAAATCAAATCAGAAAAGTAAACATTTACATAAATATTCTGGGACTTCAAGAAAATAGCTATCTTGAATAATCTATCCCATTTATGTAAACGTAAACCATAACATATATGAAAACATGCATGTATGTGATTTTAGGCAACTCGATAAACAAAAACAATCTCGAGTTATTCTGCCCATCTTATTAATGTCTATTCATACCTGTATTCTGATTAAAAGATCTGACACTCTGTCAATTCTTGATCAACTACAAGCTATCCAAATCTGTCATCAACTGCTGCTCATTTCAATCTTTGCTAATTGAAGGTGTTCTTGATTCAATCTTAAACACTTCAATTCATTAGAACTCGAACTCGTCGATTCGACTTCGATAATCTTCAATTCAAATCTGAAATAGATTATAACATATCTAAACATCAATTTCCAATCTGAATCGATGATTCTTTAGAGATTATTCAGTTCAAATCTTGCTAAGACAATCAGAATTCAAACCGACGTCGTAACTATTCGAGTCCGATAAATCTTTCGATTCAAATATCATTATATCTTCATTCTCAACATAATTTCATATTCCATTCATCCACAATAAGTTTAAAGATTAGCTCTAGACATGTAGAATTCATAACAATTCAAAATCTTGAACCGGCGGCGTAACGATACGATTTCGGTCTTTCTAAAAGCTTAAATATCAATATGATCATCATCTTAACAATATAACATCATCAATTCCAGCAGCATAACACGTGAATGTCATCCCCAAAAAATCAGATTTTCGACAATTCTTACAAAAATCGAAATCATGTTCAAACGACGATATTTTCTCGAGCCGTCTTAGATATGCTATCGTCGTATATGCTAGAACATGTTTATATCAGCAAATCTTAAGTCTACCAACAACTTAAAATTCAAACATGGTAGAACTTCATAAAACTTACGTCAAAACGTAGCACTCAGAGCTGTGATCGCAAATATATGCTTAATCGAAAATTCTACCGGGCGAATCAAAAGATATCGGAGTTGAAAGAATCGAAAATGGCTTGAAAGAGGTTTCTGATCTTCTTCCCCTCTTTCACGTGTAATCTGATGAAAATCAAGTGGAAGTTGTGATATATATTAGCATATTTACAGTTTAGTCCCTGAACTTTGGCCTAATTGCAATTCAGTCCTCGGACAAGCGATTTAATTTAATTTTAATCCTAAATAATTTAAGAATAATAGAATTTAATTCTAAATTCTAAAT
This sequence comes from Henckelia pumila, assembly GCF_033568475.1. Taxonomy (NCBI): domain Eukaryota; kingdom Viridiplantae; phylum Streptophyta; class Magnoliopsida; order Lamiales; family Gesneriaceae; genus Henckelia; species Henckelia pumila. The sequence goes on along the minus strand of NC_133123.1, from coordinate 142,177,564 downwards.
ATTCTCAAATTAAATATTCTCGAATTAAAATTAAATCATTTCGGACCTTATCGCATTTTAGTCCTTGAACTTCTCAATATTTGCAAATGGGTCCTTGCTCGGATTTCATCCTCAAATTAAATTTTTGATATTTATCATCTTGGAATTCACATCTTAAATTGCATAAATATCAATTCAAATATTTTTAATCTTTTAATTTAAGAATTTCGGATATTAAAATCTTAAAATCCGAAAATTCTCAAATTAAATATTTCTGACCCGAAATTGAAATCTCTAATTTTCATAAATTCTTAAATTCATAAATTCATCTCTTCTCTTTTATTCGGAATTTAAATACTAAATCCCGTAATTAAGAACTTAATATTTTCGGGCCTTACAATTCCTCCCCTCTAAGGAATGATTTCGTCCTCGAAATCGCATTCGATCTTACTGCTGATTCTCGTAAGCGCATAGCTAAATGAAGTAATACTTACTTCAATTCTGTGAGCTTTAGATATCTATTCTGATATCTTCTCTTCTATCGTATCTTAATCTTATTTTTGATTGCTTCTGCAATCATATCAATTCTTATTAACATGTAATCACTGAGTCAACTTATATCTAAGTTGCTCTTTCTCGTGATCTAACTCTGCACCAGTTAGTCTGTCTTGCTTACAATCTTATCGACTTCGGTTGTATCTGAATTGAATGCATATACATATTCTAGCTGATATTCTTCAGCCAATGCATATGGATAACAATTCATCTATCTGACAATTCGAGTATTAATCAATAAGCTAGATCAATTATTCATCGAAATCAATTCTGAAATTTCTTTCTTAACCGAATGATGCCTGGAAAATAACTTCTTGACTGATCATTCTGTTCAGGCTTCAAAATCTATATCTGTTGCTCATTTTCTCATTCTGTCTATGCTGTTCTGTTCTTATTCTGTTCAAAGCCATCTTCACATTCGCTATCATTTCGTGACTCATAACTGGTTTGATAGCTGATATTTCTAAAATTTTATTTCAATATAAAGACAATTCTGTGTTTCTGATCAATCAATCATCAAAATACTGTCTTTATATCTATCAAATAGCTGTCACAGGAATCATAGTAATCACGTGGCAAATAATCAATCAACTAGTACCGAATCTAGTACTATAGTTCTGATCATATCCTCGGAAATATGGATAATCACATCTGATATTCCACTAATCAGAGGATGGTATAATGAAATCTCATACAACCAAACACTCAGAACATCTGACAATCAATGCCACAATCTAGAAAACAAATCTAAAGTCTCTATCTTGACAATAGATTTCCATAATTCCTGTAATCTGATCATCTTGCTAAATGCATGACAAGTATCTTTTATTTTTGTATCTTATCTAATACAACATATTCATAAATCTGTCAAAATCTACTACACTCTAAATCGCAAAATCATAACGATTTGAGTAGATTCGAACTAAAATCTTTCACAAAGTTGATTTGATTTCAACTCTTATGTAACTAATCTGTTACATAAACCACTTGAGTTCTTCTTTTCGGCTTCTTTTAATGGAATTTTAGTATTGATAATGGTAATTCTGTCGTATCTGCTTTCATTGCTTTCATCAATACTGATTTCCAAGTAATGACTACATGTAAGTCATACATGTTTAGACAACTGAATGGATATTAAATCTGTTTTCATATGTCTCTTTCAGAATCTGATATTCCATGTCTAGAATATCTGGCATAATCAAACGATTATTCACCGCAAAAATTCATCTGTTCTACTCTGCTGTCTTATCTCTTATCTTCATCTTGCATTCTCAATCAATATTTTAGTGCTTGATCTTAAGATCCATGTTGCGTTTATCTTTCCAAGCCAATCAAGTTTAGCTTGGATCGCAACAATTCTGATCATTTAAGTATCTGTCAAGCATAAACATTCAACAAGTACAGATCTGTACCCAATAAATCCATCAATTATCTAAAACCCATAAATCTTGCTTATAGTCTGAATCTGCATTTCTATTAGTTACGAGACAAATACATCAAGATACACTGAATAAAAACATCAAATAATCAATAATTCTCAAATTTCAAATCAAAGGAACTCGCTCAAGGAAATGTCAGTCAAAATCAAATATTCTGAATGACAGCGAGTGAATCAAAGTAGACTCTAGCAAAGAATAAGAGTCAATCAACATCAATCGAGGTCAAATTGAAAGAGTGGGTGCCCGGTGAGCCAACTTGTGGCTAAGGGCTTTGATGACTCTTTGTATAAACAATCTTTTGTTTAATATAATTTACACTTTTATTAATGGCAATGACTTTATCTTTCTTCATATTGTTATATTGTGATATACTATTGTTGTTTTGATAAAGACCTTGAATATACTATAGTGTATGTAAGATGTGGTAGAACATGGGGATGTCTATCATGAAACACATCTTATAGTCACTGTATATTCTAAACAGTTCTTAGTCGATTGAGCCGTCCGATAATAAGGATAAGGATCGCTCGAGTTTGAGACTAGCATTTGCGATGCAGAGTACCACGTTTCATTGGTAAGGAACATAGAGATGTTCGAAGCATGCAAATGGATATTCATACGATGAATGATCGAACTACTCTATCCGAACTTTCCAAGTGGTTATCACTTATCGAGTGGATAAAGTCTGCGGTTTTGGTTGTACACCATTAGTCCTTACTACTTGAAACATCATTGAGACTCTATATGCTAGTACTGTGCTTTGACTCATTTACCGACTCTATTAGGGTCATAAGGTGTCGGGATTGGGTACAGTTACAACACATATAGGAGTCGATGCTTTGTTGTCAAGGATTCACCACATACTTGCGAGTGTGGATATCCTATGCGATCTGAGGAGATATTAGTGTGACGAATCTCTGGCCAGAGTACATGATGTGTTTTAAGAAATGGTTTCTTAGTAGCACATGCGATGTCACTATTTGATCTTCAAGATGTATTGCATAGTTATCGAATCTCGAACGACTCTCGATTTACCAATGGTTGTTGATTCGATCGGAATATATGGATGAAGGGACCGTACTGTACGCTAACCAAAATCTATTGGTTCTTGTAGGCACTATCAGTTATACCTAGGGAATCATGGGGCGATGTTGCTAGGCGCTCTTACCATGATTCGATGGGCAAGTCGGAAATTGTTGTTCCGAGTCACAAGGAGTTGTGAGCCCACGGCTAGCTGTATCCCTGAACCATTGAGGGTCACACAGAGTAATGGATTTTTAATCCCCGTTGAGATAGTTAAATTTAAAGAGTTAAATTTAATGAACAAAGAAGTTGGACTTATTATTTAAGAGTAGAGGAGTAAGATTTCTTAAAATGACATAGGGATGGGCATTTTTGGAAATCACTGAATTCGGATTCAGAAAAATTTATCTTGACTTTAAAAGGTGCAGAAATGGTTTCTGTGAACATTGGTAAAATCGGTTTATCAATCAGAGTCACGATGAATTTTATATTAATTTCTGAACATGCGGGCTTTGCTTGTCAGGCTTGAACTTATGACTAATGGGCCCTAAACTGTTAGCAGCCCACATTATAAATAAGTTATTGCAGTACAGAAATTATACAACAGGGTCACAATTTTCGAAAACCTAGCTGATTTTCTCTCAAAGTGGCCGCCCCCCTTCCCTCTCTACTCGGGAAAAATCCAGCCAGTGAATTTTGAATTATAGTCTGGTTTAACGGACCAAATTCGTTAATTCTCTTCGTAGAAACTTCTGATAGATTTTCTAGTGCAATCTATCAGAGAGATTAAATCTCTGTTCGTGGACCTGATTGAAGAACAGTTCGTCCATCAGTTCCTGGGAGATACAACAAGAGCAGAGTAATCTGTTGGTGTCCATAATCTCGATTCGAGATTGGAGGTAAAAATTTATAATTGTTATTTAATTTTTACACACACAATTTAATCGTAAAGTTTTGATACCCATTATGGAATCGTTCCATATAAAATTTTTAAACTTCCGCTGCACCGGGTATCAATTCTGATTGATCTGATCGCCGTTCTCCAACAGTGGTATCAGAGCCAGGTTGCTCAGATCAAGCGATTAAATTAATCGATTGTACAAAAATTTTTAAGCCTCGGTTTTTGAAACAAAATAAATTTTTTTAAATTAAAAATTTTTCGGGCAAAAATACGTGCAGCGATTGGATCGCTGCCCGGGGGGCAACGAGAGTCGCTGCCCGGCCCGAGCCCCTTTGGGGCGCGGGCGGCCCGCGGAAAAATTAATTTTTAATTTTAAAATTAAAATTTTAATATGTTAAAATTCTATTTTTGGTCCGATCGAAAATTGTTTTTGATTGGTCCACGAGGCATCGGATCGAATTGTTCGAGTCCGAAAATTTTAAAATTGATTTTTGGATAAATTTGAATTTTTGGAAAATTTATAGATTTTATCCGTTAAATCAGATTTTATGAAAATTAATTATTTTTGGTACAATTGATGATAAGATATGATCTTATGGAAATATTGAGTAAAATATGATTTTATGTATAAAATTGGATTTTATATGTAAAATATGATTTTATTTGATAAAAAGATAAAATATGATTTTGTATGTAAAATAAGATTTTATATATGAAATATGATTTTATCCTTTTAATTTAAATTGCCATTGCATGTTATCCAATAAATTAATTTTGAATTAAATGTTATTGGATAAGGATGATCGATTGCCATGACCAATTTTGTAGGTGTAAGTTAGGAATTTACATTTGTTTTTATTGTTGTTGGATTTATTAATGGGCATGGTTTATGGCCCAATATGAATTGTCATATGTAATAAAAGTGGGCCTGGTTTATGGCCCGTTCCCAGCCCTTGAAATGTATCCCCTACTTGTCATGGTTATTTATTGTAAATACATTAGACTTAGTGGGAGTTGAAGATTTGAAGATGGAGGTGGGCCCAGCAGACAATAAAGATAGAAGAAATGTAAATTGGAAGCTCAATGTAATAGGATTGCATTGCATACTGCATATTACCTAGGATTGGACTAAGACTCGTGATTGGCAACCACGGGTCGATTAGAAATGGAATCGATCATCCTATATAATATATGATATTATTGTTGTATGCATGTTTTAGACAAAATTGTGTGAATCCGGCAAGCATACAAAATTTTAAAATGATGAGACAAATTTTCAAAATTAAAATCCCTCATTTTAAATATGATTTAAAATTGATATCAAGATAAATAAAAGAAATTTAAAATTGTTTAAATGTTCCTACCTTCCATCAACGATCAATGTATGAGATTCTACCCGCGGATACGGTCCGGCTCATATTATTGGGTGGGGGGGGGGCCGTTCGTCGGAAAGCTGTACATTGGATCGACACATGTTGTAAGTTGGGTGGAACTCTCATGGGATCGGCTCATATTATTGGGGGATCCACATGGCGACCGTCCATCACAACTTAATATTGATGGGTCATCTTGACATGTCACAATAAACGGCGTCATATTATTGGGCCCTTATTGGACATGAGGTAAAAACGTGGAGGTTGCTTTGGAAGCAATTGGGCTCTACCTTTTGAAAATTATGGTTGGCTGATATTATTCGGGACCATAGTTTGTCAATTGGACTCCATGTTCCCACTAAGGAAAACAGTTTTCCGTTTTCACTAGAGGGTAGTGAAATCGTTAAAATAGTGGGAGTGAGATTCATAAAATAAATTTCGCCTATTTTATGTCTTAGTAAATTAATTAAACAATCACTGATATTTGTCTGTTTCTTTTCAGTATTTCATAAAGATGAATTCGCGTAATCCACTTTTCTCGATCCTCGAACAAAATAAACTGACTGGTGCAAACTATACGAAATGGTTCTGTAAGTTGAAGATTGTCTTGACTTCGGAGAAGATGCTCTACGTGTTAGAAAAATCTCCTCCGAAGGAAGCACCAGCTGACATAAGTCCGGAAGAGTTGGCCAAACTTGATACATGGTGGGACCATGATATCAAGGCCAAATGCTATATGCAAGCCTCGATGTCTGATGAACTCCAGAGGCGATTTGAGGATACCGTGAATGCTGCTGACATTCACGTACAACTCAAGGAACTTTTTGGGGCTCAATCGAGAGCTGAAAGGTTCGCTACTGTAAAAGAGCTAATAACGTGTCGCATGCGTGAAGGAACTTCGGTCCGTGATCATGGGGTACGAGTGATTTGGCTCATACAGAAGTTGGTAACGCTTGATTTGGTGTTGGAACATGAACTCAACGTGGACTTACTACTTCTATCTCTTCCTTCTTCGTTTGACGGATTTGTGGTGAATTTCAATATGAACAAGATAGAGGTCTCCCTTGAAGAGATGGTCAATATGCTTGTAACATATGAATCCACTTTAAAGAAGGATAAACCGGCTTTCTTGGTGGGCTCCTCTTCTTCTGCTAAGAAGGGGCCAAGTACAAAGGGTAAGAAACGTTCTGCCCCACCCAAGAAAATCGAACCCGAGAAGAAGTACAAGACAAAGGCTTCAAACATGGAAAAGTCCAAGGATGTTTGCCATTACTGCAAGAAGCCCGGTCATTGGAAACGTAACTGCAAGGAATATCTAGAGCAGTTGCGAACTGCGAAGGGTATGTTCTATATTGAAATAAATGTTTCACTTAATACTACTTCTTGGGTATTGGATACCGGATGTGGATCTCACATTTGCAATGATTTGCAGGTGATGACAAGAAGTCGCAGGCTTAGAATGGGTGAGACCCAGCTGAGGCTCGGAAATGGTTCCAGAGTTGAAGCTAAAGCTGTGGGAGATATTTATTTAATTTTGCAGAACAGTTTTAAGTTACTTTTGAGAGATGCTTTATTTGTTCCAGATTTTATTAAATACATTATTTCTGTTTCTATGCTTGATAGAGATGGTTATTCTTGCAATTTTGTGAATGGGATTTGCAATATTTACAAGAATGAATGTTTGATTGAAAATGGACAACTTGAAAACGATCTATATAACTTAAAACTAAAAGACGTTCCAATAAATTATGTTGATAAAACGGCAACAACAAACAAAAGGAAAATCGATAGTCAAAACCCGGCAAACCTTTGGCATGCTAGGCTAGGTCATATTTCCTCAAGGAGGATGAACAAGCTAGTGGGAGAGGGCATGTTTGATATGTCTGATATTAACTCTCTACATACTTGTGAGTCCTGCCTGAAAGGAAAAATGACTAAATCTCCTTTTAAGGGGAAACCTGAGCGTAGTCAAAATCTGTTGGATTTGATCCATACAGATGTTTGTGGTCCATTTAGAATTGGTACTCAATATGGCCACAACTACTTCATTACCTTTACTGATGATTATTCAAGGTAGGGGTATTTATATTTAATGAAATATAAGTCTGAAGCATTTGAAAAGTTCAAAGAATTCAAGGCTGAAGTAGAAAACAAGCTGGGTAAAAGTATTAAAGCACTTCGATCGGATCGAGGTGGAGAATACTTGAGCACCGAGTTTTTGGACTATCTGAAAGAGAATGGAATTCTCTCTTAGTGGACTCCTCCTATGACACCTCAGCTGAATGGTGTATCGGAGCGTCATAATCGAACTTTGTTGGACATGGTTCGATCCATGATGAGCTTCACTGAGCTTCCACCTTCGTTTTGGGGCTATGCGCTTGAAACGGCGGTATTGTTGTTGAACAACGTCCACACCAAAGCAGTGGACAAAACACCATACGAGTTATGGAATGGCAAAGCTCCTAAGTATTCGTACTTGAGGATTTGGGGATGTCCTGCTTACGTGAAGCAGACAGTGGGAGATAAGTTGGATAGTCGATCCACCTTATGTTATTTTGTAGGGTATTCGAAGAATTCAATCGGATATTATTTCTATCATCCTGCTGAAACAAAGGTGTTTGTTTCAAGGAATGCCACCTTCTTGGAGAAGGAGTTCTTATTGGATAAGAAAGGCGAGATGATGGAACTCGAAGAAATTCGAGAAGAACCCGAAATACAAAATAACGATCCTACACCTCAGGAACCATTGATAGACACGCCTATACCTAGAAGATCCGAGAGGACTTCTAGACCTCCTATTCGATATGGTCTTCTTCTTGAAGGGGATCAAGATGAACCCGATGTTGGATGTGATCCAAGAAACTTCAAAGAAGCAATTTCTGATGCGGATTCAAATTTATGGCTTGAAGCTATGCAGTCGGAAATAGATTCGATGCATACAAACCAAGGTTGGTCTTTAGTAGATCCTCCCGATGGAATTGTTCCAATAGGGTGTAAATGGATCTACAAGAGAAAGCTTGGACCTGATGGTAAGGTATTGACCTACAAGGCGCGATTGGTGGCGAAAGGTTATACTCAAAGACAAGGAGTTGACTATGATGAAACCTTTTCACCAGTTGCAATGTTCAAGTCCATAAGAATCCTTATTGCCATAGCTGCTTGGTATGACTATGAGATATGGCAAATGGATGTGAAGACTGCATTTCTTAATGGAAACATTAAGGAAGAGATCTATATGACGCAGCCTGAGGGATACACATCCATGGGAAGCGAGCATAAGGTATGCAAGCTTCAGAGATCAATCTATGGTCTAAAACAAGCATCAAGAAATTGGAACCAGAAATTTGATGAAACAATAAAGGATTTTGGTTTCATCAAGAACCCGGAGGAACCATGCGTGTACAAGAAAGTAGTTAAGGATGCTGTGACATTCTTAGTACTTTATGTTGATGACATCCTACTCATTGGAAATGATGTAGGGATGTTGCAGTCAACAAAGATATGGTTATCAGGTAGATTCTCGATGAAGGATTTGGGTGAGGCATCCTATATTCTAGGGATACAGATCTATAGAGATAGATCTAAAAGAATGATATGACTCACTCAATCAACCTACATCGACACCATATTGAAACGGTTTTCAATGGATGGGTCCAAGAGAGGACATCTACCCATGTGTCATGGAGTTTCTCTATCCAAGTCTATGTGTCTCAAGACTGATGAAGAGATAGAGAAAATGACACATGTACCATATGCGTCAGCCATAGGTAGTATCATGTATGGGATGATATCTACCAGACCGGATGTAGCATTTGCTCTGAGTGTCACGAGCATATATCAAGCTAATCCCAGTCAAATGCATTGGAAAGCCGTGAAGGACATTCTTAAGTACTTACGAAGGACTAAGAATATGTTCATGGTATATGGAGGAAGAGAACTAAAATTGGAAGGCTATACCGACTCTAGCTTCCAAAGTGACGTGGATGACTCGAAGTCAACCTCTGGATTTGTGTTCATGCTCAATGGTGGTGCTGTCTCTTGGAAGAGTTCCAAGCAGGACACCACAGCGGATTCCACCACTGAGGCAGAATACATTGCAGCATCAGCTGCTGCTAAAGAGGCCGTTTGGATGAGGAATTTCGTCCAAGAGTTGGGCGTCATTCCTGAAGTTGTTGGTCCAGTCCCGGTGTACTGTGACAACACGAGTGCCGTTGCTCAGGCAAAGGAACCAAGGTCTCATCAAGGATCCAAACACGTACTGAGGAAATACCACATCATCCGGGAGATTGTGGAAAGAGGAGACATCACTGTCGAAAGAGTGGCCTCTGCAGACAATATCGCTGATCCACTTACTAAGCCCTTGCCAGGACCATTATTTGACAAACATCGCGAAGCAATGGGTCTACGTAGTATGACTAGTTGGCTTTAGGGCAAGTGGGAGATTGAAAGAGTGGGTGCCCGGTGAGCCAACTTGTGGCTAAGGGCTTTGATGACTCTTTGTATAAATAATCTTTTGTTTAATATAATTTACACTTTTATTAATGGCAATGACTTTATCTTTCTTCATATTGTTATATTGTGATATATTATTGTTGTTTTGATAAAGACCTTGAATATACTATAGTGTATGTAAGATGTGGTAGAACATGGGGATGTCTATCATGAAACACATCTTATAGTCACTGTATATTCTAAACAGTTCCTAGTCGATTGAGCCGTCCGATAATAAGGATAAGGATCGCTCGAGATTGAGACTAGTATTTGCGATGCCGAGTACCACGTTTCATTGGTAAGGAACATAGAGATGTTCGAAGCATGCAAATGGATATTCATACGATGAATGATCGAACTACCCTATCCGAACTTTCCAAGTGGTTATCACTTATCGAGTGGATAAAGTCCGCGGTTTTGGTTGTACACCATTCGTCCTTACTACTTGAAATATCATTGAGACTCTATATACTAGTACTGTGCTTTGACTCGTTTACCGACTCTATTAGGGTCATAAGATGTCGGGATTGGGTACAGTTACAACACATATAGGAGTCGATGCTTTGTTGTCAAGGATTCACCACATACTTGCGAGTGTGGATATCCTATGCGATCTGAGGAGATATTAGTGTGACGAATCTCTGGCCAGAGTACATGATGTGTTTTAAGAAATGGTTTCTTTGTAGCACATGCGATGTCACTATTTGATCTTCAAGATGTATTGCATAGTTATCGAATCTCGAACGACTCTCGATTTACCAATGGTTGTTGATTCGATCGGGATATATGGATGAAGGGACCGTACTGTACGCTAACCAAAATCTATTGGTTCTTGTAGGCACTATCAGTGATACCTAGGGAATCATGGGGCGATGTTGCTAGGCGCTCTTACCATGATTCGATGGGCAAGTCGGAAATTGTTGTTCCGAGTCACAAGGAGTTGTGAGCCCACGGCTAGCTGTATCCCTGAACCATTGAGGGTCACACAGAGTAATGGATTTTTAATCCCCGTTGAGATAGTTAAATTTAAAGAGTTAAATTTAATGAACAAAGAAGTTGGACTCCTTATTTAAGAGTAGAGGAGTAAGATTTCCTAAAATGACATAGGGATGGGCATTTTTGGAAATCACTGAATTCGGATTCAGAAAAATTTATCTTGACTTTAAAAGGTGCAGAAATGGTTTCTGTGAACATTGGTAAAATCGGTTTATCAATCAGAGTCACGATGAATTTTATATTAATTTCTAAACATGCGGGCTTTGCTTGTCAGGCTTGAACTTATGACTAATGGGCCCTAAGCTGTTAGCAGCCCACATTATAAATAAGTTATTGCAGTACAGAAATTATACAACAGGGTCACAATTTTCGAAAACCTAGCTGATTTTCTCTCAAAGTGGCCGCCCCCCTTCCCTCTCTACTCGGGAAAAATCCAGCCTGTGAATTTTGAATTACAGTCTGGTTTAACGGATCAAATTCGTTAATTCTCTTCGTAGATACTTCTGATAGATTTTCTAGTGCAATCTATCAGAGGGATTAAATCTCTGTTCGTGGACCTGATTGAAGAACAGTTCGTCCATCAATTCCTGGGAGATACAACAAGAGCAGAGTAATCTGTTGGTGTCCATAATCTCGATTCGAGATTGGAGGTAAAAATTTATAATTGTTATTTAATTTTTACACACACAATTTAATCGTAAAGTTTTGATACCCATTATGGAATCGTTCCATATAAAATTTTTAAACTTCCGCTGCACCGGGTATCAATTCTGATTGATCTGATCGCCGTTCTCCAACACAAATAACACAACCTCTGAATCGATATCAAAAAATTCAAGAATCATGATTTCTATGATGGAATAGCTTCAGCAAAATTGAAGAAAAAGCTCAACTGTAACTGATTTTTCTTATTCTCTATTGATATGAGTTCATTTATTAATTCTTAATTCTCAGCTGACAATAGTCGAATATACTCTTTTCGACTTAACCTATTGTCATAGAATTAATCATCATTTCGGTACTACATAACTCTTTTCTACGCAATCTGCTAGCTGTTTCTGAAGTTCTTCAGTTTACATAATGCTCTGCTATACGAGTTGCCATAATACTTTCGTACTAGACACCACTCTATATAGAACTGCATTCATGTCATAGAAAGGTCGAAATATGTCATTGAACTATTTCTGTACATTCTAACCACTGACATAGCTGTCAATTCTAGGTTAATTCTGTACTAGTTCAATATATCGACTAGACTTCTACTGACATTATTCCATGGTCATCGTGATATAACCAGTACCGAAATAACAAATCTACTTTCTGAAACTCATATCATAAATTGCTAGTCATGTCTTTTGCTTTATCAGTGCACGGATTCAATCAACTGGTAACTGGTACTCAATTATTGCATTAATATCTATAATGCATTCTAGCCTAATATCTCACACCTGATATCAGCACATTCAATCTTATTTCCTCAATTCTGTATTTCATCTTCTATGACTATGCAAAGGCAAAATCTCAGCAAATACGATGAATAAAGGCTCATCAGATACAGATTATAGCATAACAAATCACTAATCTATGACTGTATGCTATGCAATCAATTTTGGAGAACGCGACGATCAGATCAATCAGATTTGATACCCGGTGCAGCGGAAGTTTAAAATTTTATATGGAACGATTCCATGATGGGTATCAAAACCTTACGATTAAATTGTGTGTGTAAAAATTAAATAACGATTATAAATTTTTACCTCCAATCTCGAATCGAGATTTTGGACACCAACAGATTGCTCTGCTCTTGTTGTATATCCCTGGAACTGATGGATGAACTGTTCTTCAATCAGGTCCACGAACGGATAATTAATCCCTCTGATAGATTGCACTAGAAAATCTATCAGAAGTTTCTACGAAGAGATTAACGAATTTGATCCGTTAAACCAGACTGTAATTCAAAATTCACAGACTGGATTTTACCGAGCAGAGGGGAAAAGGGGGCAGCCACTTCAGAGGAAAAATACTAGGGTTTTTCGAAAATTTTGTGACCTGTTGTGTGTAATTTTTGTACTGCAATAACTTATTTATAATGTAGGCCGCTAACAGCTTAGGGCCCATTAGTCATAAGTTCAAGCCCGACAAGCAAAGCCCGCATGTTCAGAAATTAATATAAAATTCATCATGACTCCGATTGATAAAACGATTTCACCAATGTGCACAGAAACCATTTCTGCACCTTTTAAAGTCAAGATAAATTTTTCTGAATCCGAATTCAGTGGTTTCCAAAAATGCCCATCCCTATGTCATTTTAGGAAATCTTACTCCTCTACTCATAATTAAGAAGTCCAACTTCTTTGTTCATTAAATTTAACTCTTTAAATTTAACTATCTCAACGGGGATTAAAAATCCATTACTCTGTGTGACCCTCAATGGTTCAGGGATACAGCTAGCCGTGGGCTCACAACTCCTTGTGACTCGATACAACAATTTCCGACTTGCCCATCGAATCATGGTAAGAGCGTCTAGCAACATCGCCCCATGATTCCCTAGGTATCACTGATAGTGCCTGCAAGAACCAATAGATTTTGGTTAGCGTACAGTACGGTCCCTTCATTTATATATCCCGATCGAATCAACAACCATTGGTATATCGAGAGTCGTTCGAGATTCGATAACTATGCAATACATCTTGAAGATCAAATAGTGACATCGCATGTGCTACTAAGAAACCATTTCTTAAACCACATCATGTACTCTGGCCAGAGATTCGTCACACTAATATCTCCTCAGATCGCATAGGATATCCACACTCGCAAGTATGTGGTGAATCCTTGACAACAAAGCATCGACTCCTATATGTGTTGTAACTGTACCCAATCCCGACACCTGATGACCCCAATAGAGTCGGTAAATGAGTCAAAGCACAGTACTGGCATATAGAGTCTCAATGATGTTTCAAGTAGTAAGGACTAATGGTGTACAACCAAAACTGTGGACTTTATCCATTCGATAAGTGATAACCACTTGGAAAGTCCGGATAGGGTAGTTCGATCATTCATCATATGAATATCCATTTGCATGCTTCGAACATCTCTATGTTCCTTACCAATGAAACGTGGTACTCTGCATCGCAAATGCTAGTCTCAAACTCGAGCGATCCTTATCCTTATTATCGGACGGCTCAATCGACTAGGAACAGTTTAGAATATACAGTGACTATAAGATGTGTTTCATGATAGACATCCCCATGTTCTACCACATCTTACATACACTATAGTATATTCAAGGTCTTTATCAAAACAACAATAGTATATTACAATATAACAATATGAAGAAAGATAAAGTCATTGCCATTAATAAAAGTGTAAATTATATTAAACAAAAGATTGTTTATACAAAGAGTCATCAAAGCCCTTAGCCACAAGTTGGCTCACCGGGCACCTACTCTTTCAATCTCCCACTTGCCCTAAAGCCAACTAGTCATACTACGTAGACCCATTGCTTCGCAATGTTTGTCAAATAATGGTCCTGGCAAGGGCTTAGTAAGTGGATCAGCGATATTGTCTGCAGAGGCCACTCTTTCGACAGTGATGTCTCCTCTTTCCACAATCTCCCGGATGATGTGGTATTTCCTCAGTACGTGTTTGGATCTTTGATGAGACCTTGGTTCCTTTGCCTGAGCAACGGCACCCGTGTTGTCACAGTACACCGGAACTGGACCAACAACTTCAGGAATGACGCCCAACTCTTGGACGAAATTCCTCATCCAAACGGCCTCTTTAGCAGCAGCTGATGCTGCAATGTATTCTGCCTCAGTGGTGGAATCCGCTGTGGTGTCCTTCTTGGAACTCTTCCAAGAGACAGCACCGCCATTGAGCATGAACACAAATCCAGAGGTTGACTTCGAGTCATCCACGTCACTTTGGAAGCTAGAGTCGGTATAGCCTTCCAATTTTAGTTCTCTTCCTCCATATACCATGAACATATTCTTAGTCCTTCGTAAGTACTTAAGAATGTCCTTCACAGCTTTCCAATGCATTTGACCGGGATTAGCTTGATATCTGCTCGTGACACTCAGAGCAAATGCTACATCCGGTCTGGTAGATATCATCCCATACATGATACTACCTATGGCTGACGCATATGGTACATATGTCATTTTCTCTATCTCTTCATCAGTCTTGGGACACATAGAATTGGATAGAGAAACTCCATGACACATAGGTAGATGTCCTCTCTTGGACCCATCCATTGAAAACCGTTTCAATATGGTGTCGATGTAGGTTGATTGAGTGAGTCCTATCATTCTCTTAGATCTATCTCTATAGATCTGTATCCCTGAATATAGGATGCCTCACCCAAATCCTTCATCGAGAATCTACCTGATAACCATATATTTGTTGACTGCAACATCCCTACGTCATTCCCAATGAGTAGGATGTCATCAACATAAAGTACTAAGAATGTCACAACATCCTTAACTACTTTCTTATACACGCATGGTTCCTCCGGGTCCTTGATGAAACCAAAATCCTTTATTGTTTCATCAAATTTCTGGTTCCAACTTCTTGATGCTTGTTTTAGACCATAAATTGATCTCTGAAGCTTGCATACCTTATGCTCGCTTCCCATGGATGTGTACCCCTCAGGCTGCTTCATATAGATTTCTTCCTTAATGTCTCCATTAAGAAAAGCAGTCTTTACATCCATTTGCCATATCTCATAGTCATACCAAGCAGCTATGGCAATAAGGATTCTTATGGACTTGAACATTGCAACTGGTGAAAAGGTTTCATCATAGTCAACTCCTTGTCTTTGAGTATAACATTTCGCCACCAATCGCGCCTTGTAGGTCAATACCTTACCATCAGGCCCAAGCTTTCTTTTGTAGATCCATTTACACCCTATTGGAACAATTCCATCGGGAGGATCTACTAAAGACCAAACTTGGTTTGTATGCATTGAATCTATTTCCGACTGCATAGCTTCAAGCCATAAATTTGAATCCGCATCAAAAATTGCTTCCTTGAAGTTTCTTGGATCACATCCAACATCGGGTTCATCTTGATCCCCTTCAAGAAGAAGACCATATCGAATAGGAGGTCTAGAAGTCCTCTCGGATCTTCTAGGTACAGGCGTGTCTATCAATGGTTCCTGAGGTGTAGGATCGTTATTTTGTATTTCGGGTTCTTCTCGAATTTCTTCGAGTTCCATCATCTCGCCTTTCTTATCCAATAAGAACTCCTTCTCCAAGAAGGTGGCATTCCTTGAAACAAACACCTTTGTTTCAGCAGGATAATAGAAATTATATCCGATTGAATTCTTCGGATACCCTACAAAATAACATAAGGTGGATCGACTATCCAACTTATCTCCCACTGTCCGCTTTACGTAAGCAGGACATCCCCAAATCCTCAAGTACGAATACTTAGGAGCTTTGCCATTCCATAACTCGTATGGTATTTTGTCCACTGCTTTAGTGTGGACGTTGTTCAACAACAATACCGCCGTTTCAAGCGCATAGCCCCAAAACGAAGGTGGAAGCTCAGTGAAGCTCATCATGGATCGAACCATGTCCAACAAAGTTCGATTACGACGCTCCGATACACCATTCAGCTGTGGTGTCATAGGAGGAGTCCACTGAGAGAGAATCTCATTCTCTTTCAGATAGTCCAAAAACTCGGTACTTAAGTATTCTCCACCTCGATCCGATCGAAGTGCTTTAATACTTTTACCTAGCTTGTTTTCTACTTCAGCCTTGAATACTTTGAACTTTTCAAATGCTTCAGACTTATATTTCATTAAATATAAATACTCATACCTAGAATAATCATCAGTAAAGGTAATGAAGTAGGTGTGGCCATATTGAGTACCAACTCTAAATGGACCACAAACATCTGTATGGATCAAATCCAACAGATTTTGACTACGCTCAGGTTTCCCCTTAAAAGGAGATTTAGTCATTTTTCCTTTCAGGCAGGATTCACAAGTAGGTAGAGAGTTAATATCAGACATATCAAACATGCCCTCTCCCACTAGCTTGTTCATCCTCCTTGAGGAAATATGACCTAGCCTAGCATGCCAAAGGTTTGCCGGGTTTTGGCTATCGATTTTCCTTTTATTTGTTGTTGCCGGTTTATCAACATAATTTATTGGAACGTCTTTTAGTTTTAAGTTATATAGATCGTTTTCAAGTTGTCCAATTCCAATCAAACATTCATTCTTGTAAATATTGCAAATCCCATTCTCAAAATTGCAAGAATAACCATCTC
Source organism: Henckelia pumila (assembly GCF_033568475.1). Taxonomy (NCBI): domain Eukaryota; kingdom Viridiplantae; phylum Streptophyta; class Magnoliopsida; order Lamiales; family Gesneriaceae; genus Henckelia; species Henckelia pumila. The sequence continues at coordinate 142,160,534 of NC_133123.1, read as the reverse complement.
TATCAAGCATAGAAACAGAAATAATGTTTTTAATCAAATCCAGAACAAATAAAACATCTCTCAAAAGTAACTTAAAACCGTTCTGCAAAATTAAATAAATATCTCCCACAGCTTTAGCTTCAACTCTGGAACCATTTCCGAGCCTCAGCTGGGTCTCACCCATTCTAAGCCTGCGACTTCTTGTCATCACCTCCAAATCATTGCAAATGTGAGATCCACATCCGGTATCCAATACCCAAGAAGTAGTATTAAGTGAAACATTTATTTCAATATAGAACATACCCTTCGCAGTTCGCAACTGCTCTAGATATTCCTTGCAGTTACGCTTCCAATGACCGGGCTTCTTGCAGTAATGGCAAACATCCTTGGATTTTTCCATGTTTGAAGCCTTTGTCTTGTACTTCTTCTCGGGTTCGATTTTCTTGGGTGGGGCAGAACGTTTCTTACCCTTTGTACTTGGCCCCTTCTTAGCAGAAGAAGAGGAGCCCACCAAGAAAGCCGGTTTATCCTTCTTTAATGTGGATTCATATGTCACAAGCATATTGACCATCTCTTCAAGGGAGGCCTCTATCTTGTTCATATTGAAATTCACCACAAATCCGTCAAACGAAGAAGGAAGAGATAGAAGTAGTAAGTCCACGTTGAGTTAATGCTCCAACACCAAATCAAGGGTTACCAACTTCTGTATGAGCCAAATCACTCGTACCCCATGATCACGGACCGAAGTCCCTTCACGCATGCGACACGTCATTAGCTCCTTTACAGTAGCGAACCTTTCAGCCCTCGATTGAGCCCCAAAAAGTTCCTTGAGTTGTACGTGAATGTCAGCAGCATTCACGGTGTCCTCAAATCGCCTCTGGAGTTCATCAGACATCGAGGCTTGCATATAACATTTGGCCTTGATATCATGGTCCCACCATGTATCAAGTTTGGCTAACTCTTCCGAACTTATGTCAGCTGGTGCTTCCTTCGGAGGAGATTTTTCTAACACGTAGAGCATCTTCTCCGAAGTCAAGACAATCTTCAACTTACGGAACCATTCCGTATAGTTTGCGCCAGTCAATTTATTTTGTTCGAGGATCGAGAAAAGTGGATTACGCGAATTCATCTTTATGAAATACTGAAAAGAAACAGACAAATATCAGTGATTGTTTAAGTAATTTACTAAGACATAAAATAGGCGAAATTTATTTTATGAATCTCACTCCCACTATTTTAACGATTTCACTACCCTCTAGTGAAAACGGGAAACTGTTTTCCTTAGTGAGAACATGGAGTCCAATTGACAAACTATGGTTCCGAATAATATCAGACAACCATAATTTTCAAAAGGTAGAGCCCAATTGCTTCCAAATCAACCTCCATGTTTTTTACCTCATGTCCAATAACGGCCCAATAATATGACGCCGTTTATTGTGACATGTCAAGATGACCCATCAATATTAAGTTGTGATGGACGGTCGCCATGTGGATCCCCCAATAATATGAGCCGATCCCATGGGAGTTCCACCCAACTTATAACATGTGTCGATCCAATGTACAGCTTTCCGACGAACGGGCCCCCCCAATAATATGAGCCGGACCGTATCCGCGGGTAGCATCTCATACATTGATCGTTGATGGAAGGTAGGAACATTTAAACAAATTTAAATTTCCTTTATTTATCTTGATATCAATTTTAAATCATATTTAAAATGAGGGATTTTAATTTTGAAAATTTGTCTCATCATTTTTAAAATTTTGTATGCTTGCCGGATTCACACAATTTTGTCTAAAACATGCATACAACAATAATATCACATATTATATAGGATGATCGATTCCATTTCTAATCGACCCGTGGTTGCCAATCACGAGTCTTAGTCCAATCCTAGGTAATATGCAGTATGCAATGCAATCCTATTACATTTTGCTTCCAATTTACATTTCTTCTGTCTTTATTGTCTGCTGGGCCCACCTCCATCTTCAAATCTTCATCTCCCACTAAATCTAATGTATTTACAATAAATAACAATGACAAGTAGGGGATACATTTTTAAGGGGTGGGAACGGGCCATAAACCAAGCCCACTTTTATTACATATGACAATTCATATTGGGCCATAAACCAAGCCCATTAATAAAACCAACAACAATAAAGACAAATGTAAATTCCTAACATACACCTACAAAATTGGTCATGGCAATCGATCATCCTTATCCAATAACATTTAATTCAAAATTAATTTATTGGATAACATGCAATGTCAATTTAAATTTAAAAGGATAAAATCATATTTCATATATAAAATCTTATTTTACATACAAAATAATATTTTATCTTTTTATCAAATAAAATCATATTTTATCTATAAAATCCAATTTTATACATAAAATCATATTTTACTCAATATATCCATAAGATCATATCTTATCATCAATTGTACCAAAAATAATTAATTTCAAAATTCAATTTAACGGATAAAATATTTAAATTTTCCAAAAATTCAAATTTATCCAAAAATCAATTTTAAAATTTTCGGACTCGAACAATTCGATCCGACGCCTCGTGGACCAATCAAAAACAATTTTCGATCGGACCAAAAATAGAATTTTAACATATTAAAATTTAATTTAAAAATTAAAAAATTAATTTTCCGCGGGCCGCCCGGGACATTCCCGGGCTGCCCGTGCCCCAAAGGGCTCGGGCCGGGCAGCCCGGCTGCCTCTAGGGCAGCGACAATTGCTGCCCTGGGCAGCGACCATCGCTGCCCGGGTTTTTGCCCGAAAAAAAAAATTTTTATTTTTAAAATATTTATTTTGTTTCAGAAACCGAGGCTTAAAAATTTTTGTACAATCGATTAATTTAATCGCTTGATCTGAGCAACCTGGCTCTGATACCACTGTTGGAAAACACGGCGATCAGATCAATCAGATTTGATACCCGGTGCAGCGGAAGTTTAAAATTTTATATGGAACGATTCCATGATGGGTATCAAAACCTTACGATTAAATTGTGTGTGTAAAAATTAAATAACGATTATAAATTTTTACCTCCAATCTCGAATCGAGATTTTGGACACCAACAGATTGCTCTACTCTTGTTGTATATCCCTGGAACTGATGGACGAACTGTTCTTCAATCAGGTCCACGAACGGATAATTAATCCCTCTGATAGATTGCACTAGAAAATCTATCAGAAGTTTCTACGAAGAGATTAACGAATTTGATCCGTTAAACCAGACTGTAATTCAAAATTCACAGACTGGATTTTACCGAGCAGAGGGGAAAATGGGGCGGCCACTTCAGAGGAAAAATACTAGGGTTTTTCGAAAATTTTGTGACCTGTTGTGTGTAATTTCTGTACTGCAATAACTTATTTATAATGTAGGCCGCTAACAGCTTAGGGCCCATTAGTCATAAGTTCAAGCCCGACAAGCAAAGCCCGCATGTTCAGAAATTAATATAAAATTCATCATGACTCCGATTGATAAACCGATTTCACCAATGTGCACAGAAACCATTTCTGCACCTTTTAAAGTCAAGATAAATTTTTCTGAATCCGAATTCAGTGGTTTCCAAAAATGCCCATCCCTATGTCATTTTAGGAAATCTTACTCCTCTACTCATAATTAAGAAGTCCAACTTCTTTGTTCATTAAATTTAACTCTTTAAATTTAAATATCTCAACGGGGATTAAAAATCCATTACTCTGTGTGACCCTCAATGGTTCAGGGATACAGCTAGCCGTGGGCTCACAACTCCTTGTGACTCGGAACAACAATTTTTGACTTTCCCATCGAATCATGGTAAGAGCGTCTAGCAACATCGCCCCATGATTCCCTAGGTATCACTGATAGTGCCTGCAAGAACCAATAGATTTTGGTTAGCGTACAGTACGGTCCCTTCATCCATATATCCCGATCGAATCAACAACCATTGGTATATCGAGAGTCGTTCGAGATTCGATAACTATGCAATACATCTTGAAGATCAAATAGTGACATCGCATGTGCTACTAAGAAACCATTTCTTAAACCACATCATGTACTCTGGCCAGAGATTCGTCACACTAATATCTCCTCAGATCGCATAGGATATCCACACTCGCAAGTATGTGGTGAATCCTTGACAACAAAGCATCGACTCCTATATGTGTTGTAACTGTACCCAATCCCGACACCTGATGACCCCAATAGAGTCGGTAAACGAGTCAAAGCACAGTACTGGCATATAGAGTCTCAATGATGTTTCAAGTAGTAAGGACTAATGGTGTACAACCAAAACCACGGACTTTATCCACTCGATAAGTGATAACCACTTGGAAAGTCCGGATAGGGTAGTTCGATCATTCATCATATGAATATCCATTTGCATGCTTCAAACATCTCTATGTTCCTTACCAATGAAACGTGGTACTCTGCATCGCAAATGCTAGTCTCAAACTCGAGCGATCCTTATCCTTATTATCGGACGGCTCAATCGACTAGGAACAGTTTAGAATATACAGTGACTATAAGATGTGTTTCATGATAGACATCCCCATGTTCTACCACATCTTACATACACTATAGTATATTCAAGATCTTTATCAAAACAACAATAGTATATCACAATATAACAATATGAAGAAAGATAAAGTCATTGCCATTAATAAAAGTGTAAATTATATTAAACAAAAGATTGTTTATACAAAGAGTCATCAAAGCCCTTAGCCACAAGTTGGCTCACCGGGCACCTACTCTTTCAATCAATATATAAGCGGTTAACTAGAATTAACACACTTACCTGTAATATTCTTATCTGATACAACTTAAGCCTTTCAGCTAGTGGAACTATGCTTATATATCTTCATCTGCTGGCTTTTAGACTGACTCGATCTTTGCTGTTATTGTCACTATCACTTGCTTCATAGCTATACTGCTATGAAAGTTTAGTGAAGGTGATGATCATAGGTTTTCACAATTACAGAGGCGTGAATAAAAAAAATTCAACTCTTCCTCATACTACCAGTTCATGATTTCGTTCTTCTATTACTGGCTTGAAATCAACTTATGTTTCTAGTCTGCAAAGTCTACTATTCTATCTTCTTTAGCATATACGGAAAGAAACAATTCTGTTTACTTACCTGCCAAACAATTTCAGTACTTCTTCTGGAAACTTCACCAACTTCTTGCTAAGTCCTGGAGTTGATATAAAATCAGGCTGGTTCTATGTTCATCGGAATATTCTTCTCTTGAACAACTAATCCAGCTTCTCAATTCAACCCCTTTCTAGACATAGCATATTCTGTATCTTTCTGAGTTGATGATCAATAGCTTTGGAGTTGTTCAACTAACATACTCCTCAGTGCAATCGGTTCAAAACCTTACCTCAACAAAGTTCTATTCTATCTGAGGTTCTGTTCTGTCTGAGGTTCTCATGCTATCTGCATAAGCTGTCTTATTCAATAACAGAAGCAATATATATGACAGAGATTATAACATACAATGTCAGTATAACATACATATAATCTCATGCTTCTGAATAGAACACATGCTTGCAAAGTCTCATGCTTTTTCAAATAATACATGCTTGCAAAGAATTCATTTATTCTAATGAATTCAAGAAATCAGGCATACATATCAGCATATAAGCATGTAATTCTTATCTCAATAAAGCAAGTAGTATTCAATCAAGCAATCATAGTCGCATATAATTTTGTAAAGCAAGTAAAGCATACTCATGCAATACTATCAATGCATGCGACTCAATCTACCCCGCTCAACTTCTATCTTAATCCAAGACTTTACGCTCCAAGACTTTACGCTCTGATACCACCTGTTGTGGGGACCTCGGGTTGCTAATCTCATCTTAGGACAATAAATGATTAATAGAAAATTAATCGAACAATAAAAGAATATTCAAACCAAAAGCTAAACAAATTTTTTTTTTTAAAAAAAATCTTAGCACCTCGCTCGATCGGGTAAACTCACCCGATCGAGCGAGCAAGAAAATCCTGCTCTCGGGTCTGAATTCATATTGGCCTCGCTCGATCGGTGGAAATCATCCGATCGAGAGAGCCCAAAAACTCACTTCTCTGCTTTGGAAAATCACAGGCCGCGCTCGATCGGTGGAGTTCACCCGATCGATCGGGCACCCTGTCCAGAAAAATAAAATGAATCTTGATGTACAATGTGATTCCAAAATTCATACACTTTCATATAAACTTCTAAACATGCTTCTAGCTAATTTACATGCATTCAAACTAATATCAAGTGATCTAGAATACATGAACTCTCAAGTATAAATCAATACTTGACAAAAACAACCTATACAAAGGTTCTTGCTTTCTAACAAGTTTACCAAATAATAATTACATGTCATCTGCTTAAAACCCGAATCACCACATGTTATCTCTCTTCTCAAGCTATCCAAGCCAACTCTAGCTTGATCATGCCCCAACCTGATGCAATGCACACATACAAACAAAGCAACAGCCGGAAACTCCGGTGAGAATAAATCTCAGTATGAAAGACATGCATATACATCAGTTAACCATATAATTCATTCATATCATGAACGTTACATAATAACATAACATGCTAGCATTTATAAACGCATATTCTAAATCATAAAAATCTCTAGGTTAATGCATAAATGCAATGCATGTGCCAAGGAATAGGCTATCAAATCTGATATCAATAAATCTAGTTCTGGGATCCCGAGAAAATAAAATCTTCAACAAACACCAACTCACCCAATCGAGGTGAAGTTGAATACTTCATTTCCTCTGACTTTGGTGCAACTATAGTGAGTCTTCTGGCTCTGGAAGTAAGTCTACATTCCGTGCCACTCAACTACAACCCTCCAAATATCATATGCACTCTAGGCCTTTCAAACCTCTGTGCTTTACTGGCTGGAGTTCAAGATGAATGCAACATGTTCTGTATGCATTAAATGCTATAAAACACCTTGAACACATCAATCATATAATCATATGAGCATATAATCACTCAACGATACCGACAAATCTGTAAGTATCACATGTAATACATAAAACATGTTCAATACAAAAAATACTATAAATCAAATCAGACAAGTAAACATTTACATAAATATTCTGGGACTTCAAGAAAATAGCTATCTTGAATAATCTATCCCATTTATGTAAACGTAAACCATAACATATATGAAAACATGCATGTATGTGATTTTAGGCAACTCGATAAACAAAAACAATCTCGAGTTATTCTGCCCATCTTATTAATGTCTATTCATACCTGTATTTTGATTAAAAGATCTGACACTCTGTCAATTCTTGATCAACTACAAGCTATCCAAATCTGTCATCAACTGCTGCTCATTTCAATCTTTGCTAATTGAAGGTGTTCTTGATTCAATCTTAAACACTTCAATTCATTAGAACTCGAACTCGTCGATTCGACTTCGATAATCTTCAATTCAAATCTGAAATAGATTATAACATATCTAAACATCAATTTCCAATCTGAATCGATGATTCTTTAGAGCTTATTCAGTTCAAATCTTGCTAAGACAATCAGAATTCAAACCGACGTCGCAACTATTCGAGACAGATAAATCTTTCGATTCAAATATCATTATATCTTCATTTTCAACATAATTTCATATTCCATTCATCCACAATAAGCTTAAAGATTAGCTCTAGACATGTAGAATTCATAACAATTCAAAATCTTGAACCGACGGCATAACGATACGATTTCGGTCTTTCTAAAAGCTTAAACATCAATATGATCATCATCTTAACAATATAACATCATCAATTCCAGCAGCATAACACGTGAATGTCAGCCCCCAAAAATCCAGATTTTCGATAATTCTTACAAAAATCGAAATCATGTTCAAACGACGATCTTTTCTCGAGCCGTCTTAGATATGCTATCGTCATATATGCTAGAACATGTTTATATCAGCAAATCTTAAGTCTACCAACAACTTAAAATTCAAACATGGTAGAACTTCGTAAAACTTACGTCAAAACGTAGCACTCAGAGCTTTGATCGCAAATATATGCTTAATCGGAAATTCTACCGGGCGGATCAAAAGATATCGGAGTTGAAAGAATCGAAAATGGCTTGAAAGAGGTTTCTGATCTTCTTTCCCTCTTTCTCACGTGTAATCTGATGAAAATCAAGTGGAAGTTGTGATATATATTAGCATATTTGTAGTTTAGTCCCTGAACTTTGGCCTAATTGCAATTCAGTCCCCGGACAAGCGATTTAATTCAATTTCAATTCTAAATAATTTAAGAATAATAGAATTTAATTCTAAACTCTAAATATTCTCAAATTAAATATTATCTGATTAAAATTAAATCATTTCGGACCTTATCGCATTTTAGTCCTTGAACTTCTCAATATTTGCAAATGGGTCCTTGCTCGAATTTCATCCTCAAATTAAATATTTGATATTTATCATCTTGGAATTCACATCTTAAATTCCATAAATATCAATTCAAATATTTTTAATCTTTTAATTTAAGAATTCCGGATATTAAAATCTTAAAATCCAAAAATCCTCAAATTAAATATTTCTGACCCGAAATTGAAATCTCTAATTTTCATAAATTCTAAATTCATAAATTCATCTTTTCTCTTTTATTCGAAATTTAAATACTAAATCCCGTAATTAAGAACTTAATATTTTCGGGCCTTACAGTGGGGGAGCTTGGCCGAGCTCTCGAGCTCCCGACCTGAGCTGCTAATTATAGTGGGGGAGCTTGGCCGAGCTCCCGAGCTCCCGAGGCCGAACTCCCGACCCGAGCTGGTAATTATAGTGGGGGAGCTTGGCCGAGCTTCCGAGGCCGAACTCCCGACCCGAGCTGGTAATTATAGTGGGGGAGCTTGGCCGAGCTCCCGAGGCTCCCGAGCTCCTGAGCTGGTCCTAGTTGATTAGGGAGGAGCTTTCATCTTAGGGTCATCGAGGAGCTGAGGTGATTTCCTCCTCCGGGTATCACAAGTCCCCCCCTCAAAAGTCGAACTGAGGTCAAAGACTCGATGTAACGCCCTGTTTTTATCTTAAATAAGTTTATTTGAGTTAATCGGAGATTACAGAGTTCACGAGCCGACTTGATTTTGATCAGGGTCCTTTTTGCAAAATTTGGATTTTTCAGGGACTAAAACGTAATTATTGGATTTTATATATTATTTACACTTAGATTTGAGATTTAAAGTCTTCATCTCCTTCCCCATTCCTTCCTCCTCCATTGTAGCCGATTCCTTTTGCTTCCAAGCTTTGGGATTTCAGTCTGAGCTCGATCCGTCCGTTAGAAATTATTTCTGAAGGCAGATTATCGATCACTGCAGTGAGAGCTCTGTTATATCGTAAGTTTTTCTACGATCAGATACATTCTAGTTTTTGGATATTGTTAGAATCGTTCTAGATTCGAGTATGTTGTTCTCTACAGAGTTCTGATCATCTATTATCTGTCGGTTTTGAATTTGAGCGACGTTCGGAATTGTTATGATTTTTGGAAGCCATTTTCGAAAATTGTGATTTGAGGTTTGTTGGGATTGCCTTGTTTTGGTTGTCTTAGAATTGTTATGAGGTTATATCGCTATTGAACTGCTGTCTGCATTGTCGGTTTATTCAGTTATAGCCGTTATGCCGTCGGTTTGAGTTTTGGAGATTTGAACCGTTTTTGAAGTTGTTGAACTTGGCTTGTAAGTCGATCATGGTAATTGATCTTTGATTGTATCTGAACAGATTCGTTTGGAGTTGTCAAGCCCTGTGTTAGCAGCATTGGTCGTCGAGAATTGGACGAAGAACGGTAAAGAGATTACCTTGAACCATTGCCTTTGTTGTTGGATTGTTTAGTTGTTGATTAAACCTTTTGTTGTAGCTTATCCAGAGTTGGAACTACTGCATTGAAAGGTAAAAGCAGACATCGATAGCGGGATAGCATACTCGGGACAGTTGGTTCTCGAGTTTTCCTTAAAATCACATACTTGCATCTACACTCGTTCTAGCATGAGGAACTTGTGTTTTGTTGTTTTGATTGAGCTTTTTTTATATGTCTATGTTTTATGTTTCTGTTATGCATTCATCTTGAGCCAATCTTGTTTTCAGCGGGCAGAACCGCCCTTTTTGTTTAGACGTTTGGGAACTATGATTGAGTGGCCTAGGTCGTAGTCGTTTCGCCTAGTGCTAGCATACTCATTATAGTTGCTCAAAGTCTAGAGGAGTGGGATACGTGGCACCACCTCGATTGGGTGAGTCGGTGAGTCGTTACGTAATCTCACCCTCGGGATCCCAAAAGCACAGCAGCAATCCCTCGTTATCAGATTTGATATCCCGGTTTAAAGACATGCATTTCATTACATAGTTATTGATTTCGTTGTTGTCTTGAAAGCATGTTTATTGTTGTATTACTTGATATGTTGTTTTTACTGGGATTATCATTCTCACCGGTTTATCCGGCTGTTGCTTTGTTTTGTATGTGTACTTGGCAACAGGTGGGGCAGGACCAAGTCAGCGAAGGCCTGGTTAGCAACAAGAGGGAGAGCTAGTAGTGAGACTCGGTTTAGAAGTCGTGTCAGCATGTCTACCTAGTTGTTTTGGAACATGTTTAGATCTCGAACTTCGTTGTTTATGTTGTATCGATTATGCGAGTCTTATGTTGCATGTTATAGACTGGTTCGTAGTTGATCAACGTTAGCATTTAATGTAATAACTGGAGAAGTTATGTTTTTAATGCATGAATTTGAGTTTGATGTATGGAATAACCTTTAGTTTGAGATGCCAAGCTTTTCTGCTCTGTTCTGTTTCTGCTGCAGGGGGGGGGGCGCCCGAGCTGCAGTTTTTAGCAGCCCGAGCGCACCCCAGTTCGAGTAATCCAGCAGCGCTGGAGTTTAGGGCGCGCTCGAGCGGCAGTTTTTGCCCGCCCGAGCGCACCCCCTTTTTAAAAAAATTTTCTTTCTCACTTTGGTCTTGGATCTTGTATGCTTAATTGTTGTTTAAGCCGAGATTAGTTGTTTAGAACCGAGGTCTCACATTAAGTGGTATCAGAGAATTAAGATTCTTGGTCAAACTAGAGTGAGCGGGTAGATCGAATCTGCGTGTATTGGCTCCTCGCATGTGTTTGAATTATTTTAACTGTGTACTTAATTCCATGCGAGCATGCTTTGTTATTGAGAATTATTGAATTACATGGTTATGTGATTTAATTTATAAAGTATGATCTACTTGAGATATAACTGTTTCTGTTATCGACTGGTATCCGGTATTCCAAGCGGTTGTAAGGGCCCTTATTGTAGCGATTGAGATATCTCGTGTCCTAACCTTTGATTATCAGATGAGTCCTCGTCGAGTGATAAACAAAAACACACCGTCAGTTATCCCTGTGACTGAGCAAGCTAGCACTGAAGTTGATCAGTTGGATGCTTCAGCAACTCCTATGGAAACCTTGCTGAAGAGGTTTCAGTCGTTCAATCCACCGTTGTTGATGGGTTCAAAAAATCCAGTTGACTGTGAGATTTGGTTGGATGATATGGATCAGTTGTTTCATTCCATTGACTACACCGATGACCGCCGAATCAGGTTAGTAATTCATCAGCTGCATGGTGGTGCTAAGAGCTGGTGGATCATGACAAAGAAAGCAATGGAGAGTAGAGGTACGGAAGTTACTTAGACTCTTTTTAAATCTGAATTTTATAAGCAGTTTTTCCCTATCTCGTATCGCAAAGATAAGGGAGCAGAGTTTGCCAATCTAAGGCAAGGGAATCTGAACATTGAAGAGTACGTGGCTAAGTTTGATAGTCTGTTGCATTTTGCGCCGCTAATTGCCGGGGATGAAGAAGCTAAGGCAGATCAGTTCATCAATGGGTTGAACCCCGACGTCTTCACGTTGGTTAACACCAACAGGCCTAACAACTTTGCGGATGCCATGAATCACGCAAAGGGAGCAGAAGCAGGCTTGTGGAGGCAAAGAGGTAACCAGGTAGCACCTCAGCAACAGAGGCAGTATCAGAACCCACCATCTCAGTATCAGAATCAGCCACCGCAGCATCAGAACCAGCAGCAGAGGTATGAAGGTGGTAGAAGTGGGGGAAACAGAAAGGATCAGTACAAGGCAAGAGGTAAACAGTTCAAAAGGCAGGGGAACAGTTGGTCTAGTTCCAGTGGTTCCCGACAGTTTGGTTCAGGGCAGAGTTCTGGATCATCAACCTTGTACTGCAGCAAGTGTGGAGGAAGACACTCACCGGATCAGTGTGTGGGAGTCTTCGGTAATTGTAACACCTGTCAGCAACCGGGACACTTCTCTAAGGTGTGCCCTCAGCGTAACAGAGATAGAGCTCAGAGTGGGAGTTCGTCTAGACCTGCAGTTCAGCCGGAGAGGCAGTCGTCTGTAGTGCACTCTTTCCAGCCTCAGCAGCAGAACAGACAGGGAGGTAATTCTAGTGCGAACCAGCCTTCGAGACAGCAGGCACGAGTTTTCGCCTTGACAGAGGATCAGGCTCAGGCGGCACCTGATGATGTTATAGCAGGTAACTGTTCGATTTTTGGTCATTCTGCTCATGTTTTGATAAATACAGGTGCTTCCCATTCCTTTATCTCTGAGAAATTTGTGTTATTGCATGCTTTGCCTACTGAGTTGTTGCCTACAGTAGTAGTTGTTACTTCACCTTTGGGTGGAGGAATTGTTTCTGTCAGATTAGTCAGGAACAGTGAGCTTTGTTTTGAGGGGAATTTGTTAGAATTCGACTGTATAGTACTTGGACTGTCAGATTTTGATTGTATTGTCGGTATAGATGCTTTAACCAAGTACAGGGCAACAGTCGATTGTTTTCTGAAAGTTTTCAGGTTCAGACTTGAAATGGCAGACGAGTGGAAATTCTTTGGTAAGGGTTCTCGATCTAGAATTCCTTTGATTTCAGTGTTATCTATGACTCGTTTACTACAGAAAGGTGCAGAAGGATTTTTAGTGTATGCAGTTGATGTACTGAAATCTAGCCCAGCTTTGGTAGATTTACCGGTGGTTAGAGAATTTGTTGATGTGTTCCCAGAAGAGGTTCCTGGTTTTCCACCTATTCGAGAAATCGAATTCAGTATTGACTTAGGGCCAGGTACTCAACCTATTTCAAAAGCCCCTTATCGTATGACACTTATTTAATTGAGAGAGTTGAAGGAACAGCTTGAGGATTTGATTGCCAAGGGATACATCAGACCTAGTGTATTGCCTTGGGGTGCTCCTGTGCTTTTTGTTCGGAAGAAGGATGGTTCTATGCAGCTCTGTATCGACTACCGCCAATTGAATCAGGCTACAGTTAAGAACAGGTATCCTTTACCCCGAATAGATGATCTTTTTGATCAACTGCAGGGTTCTTCTGTCTACTCTAAGATTGATCTGAGGTCAGGTTATCACCAGTTGAGAGTGCGAGAGGAAGACGTTCCTAAGACCGCATTCAGAACGAGGTATGGCCATTTTGAGTTTATAGTCATGCCGTTCGGTTTGACTAACGCTCCAGCGGTTTTTATGGGTTTGATGAACCGTATCTTTCAGCGTTATTTAGATGAGTTTGTCATTATCTTTATCGATGATATTCTTATCTACTCGAAGAACCGTACTGACCATGCAGAGCACTTGAGGACCGTACTACAGATTTTGCGAGTTGAGCAGTTTTTTGCCAAGCTGTCTAAGTGTGAATTCTGATTAGATCGAGTTGTCTTTCTCGGTCATATTATTTCTGAAGATGGGATTTCTGTCGATCCCAACAAGATTGAAGCGGTTATGAATTGGCCTAGACCTACTTCAGTACCGAAGATCCGAAGCTTCATGGGTTTCGCTGGTTATTACCGTCGTTTCATCGAGGGTTTCTCGTCTATTGCCAAGCCAATTACCCAGCTGACTCAGAAGAATGCGCATTTTGTTTGGACTCCAGATTGTGAGGCTAGCTTTGTTGATTTGAAGAGGAGACTGACCAGTGCTCCAATTCTTTCTATTCCGAAGGGTACTGGAGGTTTCACAGTCTATTGTGATGCTTCTAACCAAGGCTTGGGTTGTGTTCTTATGCAGCATAAGCATGTGATAGCGTATGCATCAAGGCAGCTGAAACCGCACGAGACTCGTTATCCGGTTCATGATCTTGAACTAGCTGCGATCGTCTTTGCTCTGAAGATCTGGCGTCACTATCTTTATGGTGAGTCTTTCGAGATCTTTTCTGACCATAAGAGTCTTAAGTACTTGTTTTCTCAAGCAGAGCTGAATATGAGACAGAGAAGATGGTTAGATCTGTTGAAGGATTTTGACTGTGAAATCAAGTATTATCCGGGAAAGTCGAATGCAGTTGCAGATGCCTTGAGCCGAAAGCTATGTTCTTTATCTCTTTCTACTATTGGTGTTTCTCAGTTGATCGATGATTGTTGCACTTATGGTTTAGAGTTTGAAACAGATAGGGAGACTATCAGAGTGTTTGCTATTCAAGCCGAACCGAAGTTGTTTGTTGCAATCAGAGAAGCACAGAAGTCTGAGCCGAGCATTCAGGTTTCAGTAGAGAAAGTCAGATCTGGGCATCAGTCTGAATTCCAGGTTAGAGATGATGTACTGTATGTGAATAACCATATTGTTGTGTCTGATGTTGCGGAGTTGAGACAGCGTATTCTTCGAGAGGCTTATTGCACTCGGTTCAGTATTCATCCTGGAGGTCGTAAGATGTACAACGACCTGAAGAACCAGTTCTGGTGGAAGAGAATGAAGAGCGATGTTGCGAGGTTTGTATCTCAGTGTTTGAACTGTCAGCAAGTAAAAGCAGAATGAAAGCGACCGGGAGGTCTGTTGCACAGTCTATCTATTCCTGAATGGAAGTGGGATCACATTTCCATGGATTTCGTCACGAAGCTACCACGATCCGTTCGAGGATGCGATGCCATTTGGGTAGTGATCGACCGATTGACGAAGTCTGCGTGTTTTATTTTGTACAGGATGACGTATCGTCATGATCAGATGGCTGAGTTGTACGTTAGCAATGTTGTGAGATTGCATGGTGTGCCGAAGTCGATCGTTTCAGACAGAGATCCTAGATTCACTTCTCACTTTTGTCACAGTCTTCAAGGGGCACTTGGTACTCGATTGCATCTGAGTACAGCTTATCATCCTCAGACCGATGGACAGTCAGAGCGGACTATCCAGACGTTAGAGGATATGCTGCGAGAGGTAGTGCTAGACTTTGGCACTAGTTGGCAGGATTCTTTGCCTCTTGTCGAGTTTTCTTACAACAACAGCTTCCAAGCGAGTATCGGTATGGCGCCTTTTGAGGCTTTGTATGGTAAGAAGTGCCGATCTCCGTTGTTTTGGGATGAATTGTCCGAGTCACCAGATTTGAGACCGAAGATGCTTAGAGATATGGCAGAGCAGGTTAAGATCATTCAGACCAGAATGAAGTCAGCTCAAGATAGACAGGCGAAGTATGCGAATTTCAGGTGTAGACCTCTGAGTTTTGGTCAGGGAGACCGAGTCTTTCTGAAGATTTCACCTTTCAGAGGCACTGTCAGATTTGGTAAGAGATGGAAGTTATCTCCGAGATTCATCGGGCCGTACGAGATTCTCGAGAAGATAGGCGATCTTGCCTACAAACTTGCACTTCCTCCGTCTTTATCTGGTATTCACGACATTTTTCACATCTCTATGCTGCGAAAGTATCATCCAGATCCTTCTCATGTTCTTCAGCCTGACGAAGCCGAGTTAGACGAGACTCTGAGCTACTTTGAGCGACCGATTCAGATCCTTGATCGGAAGGAGAAACAACTCAGAACCAAGTCGATCCCGTTAGTGAAAGTGCAGTGGAGCCGTCACGGCGTCGAGGAAGCGAATTGGGAGACAGAATCTGACATGAGGCAGCGATTTCCGGAGTTATTCGGATGACGTGAGTTCTTCTTACTGTCTTTAGTTTTTTATTCTATCTTATGAGTTGTGGTTTTTTGTTGATTTCGAGGACGAAATCTCTTCTTAGTGGGGGAGAATTGTAACGCCCCGTTTTTATCTTAAATAAGTTTATTTGAGTTAATCGGAGATTACAGAGTTCACGAGCCGACTTGATTTTGATCAGGGTCCTTTTTGCAAAATTTGGATTTTTCAGGGACTAAAACGCAATTATTGGATTTTATATATTATCTACACTTATATTTGAGATTTAAAAGTCTTCATCTCCTTCCCCATTCCTTCCTCCTCCATTGTAGCCGATTCCTTTTGCTTCCAAGCTTTGGGATTTCAGTCTGAGCTCGATCCGTCTGTTAGAAATTATTTCTGAAGGCAGATTATCGATCACTGCAGTGAGAGCTCTGTTATATCGTAAGTTTTTCTACGATCAGATACATTTTAGTTTTTGGATGTTGTTAGAATCGTTCTAGATTCGAGTATGTTGTTCTCTACAGAGTTCTGATCGTCTATTATCTGTCGGTTTTGAATTTGAGCGACGTTCGGAATTGTTATGATTTTTGGAAGCCATTTTCGAAAAATGTGATTTGAGATTTGTTGGGATTGCCTTGTTTTGGTTGTCTTAGAATTGTTATGAGGTTATATCGCTATTGAACTGCTGTCTGCGTTGTCGGTTTGTTCAGTTATAGTATGCCGTCGGTTTGAGTTTTGGAGATTTGAACCGTTTTTGAAGTTGTTGAACTTGGCTTGTAAGTCGATCATGGTAATTGATCTTTGATTGTATCTGAACAGATTCGTTTGGAGTTGTCAAGCCTTGTGTTAGCAGCATTGGTCGTCGAGAATTGGACGAAGAACGGTAAAGAGATTACCTTGAACCGTTGCCTTTGTTGTTGGATTGTTTACTTGTTGATTAAACCTTTTGTTGTAGCTTATCCAGAGTTGGAACTACTGCATTGAAAGGTAAAAGAAGACATAGATAGCGGGATAGCATACTCGGGACAGTTGGTTCTCGAGTTTCCCTTAAAATCACATACATGCATCTACACTTGTTCTAGCATGAGGAACTTGTGTTTTGTTGTTTTGATTGAGCTTTTGTTATATGGCTATGTTTTATGTTTCTGTTATGCATTCATCTTGAGCCAATCTTGTTTTCAGCGGGCAGAACCGCCCTTTTTGTTTAGACGTTTGGGAACTATGATTGAGTGGCCTAGGTCGTAGTCGTTTTGCCTAGTGCTAGCATACTCATTATAGTTGCTCAAAGTCTAGAGGAGTGGGATACGTGGCACCACCTCGATTGGGTGAGTCGGTGAGTCGTTACGTAATCTCACCCTCGGGATCCCAAAAGCACAGCAGCAATCCCTCGTTATCAGATTTGATATCCCGGTTTAAAGACATGCATTTCATTACATCGTTATTGATTTCGTTGTTGTCTTGAAAGCATGTTTATTGTTGTATTACTTGATATGTTGTTTTTACTGGGATTATCATTCTCACTGGTTTATCCGGCTGTTGCTTTGTTTTGTATGTGTACTTGGCAACAGGTGGGGCAGGACCAAGTCAGCGAAGGCCTGGTTAGCAACAAGAGGGAGAGCTAGTAGTGAGACTCGGTTTAGAAGTCGTGTCAGCATGTCTACCTAGTTGTTTTGGAACATGTTTAGATCTCGAACTTCGTTGTTTATGTTGTATCGATTATGCGAGTCTTATGTTGCATGTTATAGACTGGTTCGTAGTTGATCAACGTTAGCATTTAATGTAATAACTGGAGAAGTTATGTTTTTAATGCATGAATTTGAGTTTGATGTATGGAATAACCTTTAGTTTGAGATGCCAAGCTTTTCTGCTCTGTTCTGTTTTTGCTGCAGGGGGGGGGGGGGGGGGGGCGCCCCACCGGCAGTTTTTAGCAGCCCGAGCACACCCCAGTTCGAGTAATCCAGCAGCGCTGGAGTTTAGGGCGCGCTCGAGCGGCAGTTTTTGCCCGCCCGAGCGCACCCCCCTTTAAAAAAAATTTTCTTTCTCACTTTGGTCTTGGATCTTGTATGCTTAATTGTTGTTTAAGCCGAGATTAGTTGTTTAGAACCGAGGTCTCACACTCGAAGTTTGTTATTCTTATTCTGAGATGACCCCGAGCGAATGCCGAGCTAAAGTGCCCCGCCGAGCCCAGCTGTCATTCTGATAAGTACTATGTAACGGTAACTTTTTGAATTCCAAAGAATCTGAGCCGTCCACCTGTCCTAAAATCAACGGTCTAAATTGATTTGGGCTTTCTATAAATAGGCCTTGCTGTAAAAAATTATTTTCACATCTTCTTTTGCTCCCTTTGCATATTTTCTCTTTCTAACTTTTACTTCCGAGCTTCCCTTAATCTCTTACCACCCTTTCCTCACCACCTTCCGAGCTTCCTACGTAAGTAAATACCTTTCATGGCTACTTCTTCCCGAGCTCACTCTGGGAGCTCAGACGAAGTGTTACGTGAGGTGGATCAATTTGATTCCCTCGCTCTTACTCCCGCAGGAGAGCCCCTAGGACAGGACCCTGCTCACCCCTGCATGTCAGCTCGGGATGATGACTTGGGCAATGACCCTGATGTCCCCGTGGTGCCGTGGTTTGAGCTATACCCTTCTGAGCTAGATGCCTCGGACAAGGGTAAAATAAGGGCTCTTTCCCATGCTCCTGCGGACTATGAGTTCATTATCCCTGATCTCGATGACCGAGCTGATAATCCCCCAGAGGGATACTACACCTTTTATGTAGATCAGTTAGAAGCCGGCCTGAGGTTTCCCTTGCCCCTCCTCTTTCAACAGCTCAGCCGTTACTTCGAGCTTCACTTAGGGCAGTTCACCCCCAACTCCTTCCAAACCTTGTGCAGCTTTGTAGTTCTCTTTAGAACACTAGGCTTCGAAGTAACTTGTTTTACTATCTGTAATTTTTTGCTCCCCAAATGTTCCGAAGAGGGCCCCTTTTATTTCTCCTGTCGTCCCAATTGTAAATTTTCAAGGGTTCTCCTAGCTCAAACAAGAACTGGAAGAACTCCTTTTTCTTTGTTCATCCCTCCGATGACTGGGATATATGCTCGGTCTGGAGGGATGCTCTCCCCCTCTTACCTGTCCCCGCCCCGGGCTTTCGGCAGGGGGAACTGTTCACTGGAGCCCTAAGGGCTATCGGGGGAAGGGTCTTTGATACTGCTGCCCTGCTGGCGGAGGATCTGCTCTGCCACCATGGGCTCAGCTCGGCCGAGGTTTCGGTTCGAGGAAACTTAGGTACGGCCTTTCCCCTGCCCTGGTTCCCTTTCTGTTATTATTATTATTTTACCGACCTTCCATTTTCTTTATTCAGAAAGAAGGGTCATGGATGTTGCCATGAAGAGAATGATAGAGAAGAAGAAAACAACAGCTCAGCCAGGGAGCAAGGCTGAAGGAAGATCTGCCAAACCCACAGCTGCCTCTTCCCGAGCTGCTGCTGATGTCTCCGAGCCTTCAAATTTTCTTTCCAAAGGCTCCAAGAGGCGTGCTACCTCCAGCCCCCACCCCGAAGTAGTAGAGATGGATTCGGGAAAATCTACTATTCCTGAGGTAGCGCCTCTTCGACAGTTCAGGTCGGAGAAGCCCCAAACCCCGTGGTCCGATGCTGCTCCAATTTCTTTGACATGTATCATGATGAACTTCGGATAGTGGGGGTAGGCCCTACCCCAACAGCCGGCTCAGTCCTTCAAGACATGCTTTCTCAAGCCGATGCTGACTATGTAAAGAACCTTGGTTGGGCTGAGCTCTTACAACGCTCCAATACTGTTTCTGCTGAGGTGACTTATACTTTATTCACTTTGTTTAGTACTTTATACTCAGCTCATAACATTTGCTCTTTTTCCTATGCCAGGCTGCCGCTCTGAATGCTGAAGTGTCCCTCCAAGCTTCTATTGCTCGGAAGCAACTTATCAAGGACACCAAAAGTTACGAGGCTCATGTTGCTGATCTGACCCAAAAACTAGAGGACACTAACCTCTCTTATGACAAGAAGGTGGCCAATCTCCAAGCTCAGTTGGAGGAGATGAGGATGGGTTTCCAGGCCGAGAGGCTGAAGTATCAGAGTGACCTACGAGTCTCTGAAGTGCAGAAGGAAGTCCTCAGAGGGGAACTCAAAGAATCACAGGATCAGCTCGCCCAAGCCGTTCAAGAATTGGAAACGTCCCGGACTGAGCTGACCAAAGGAATAGAGGGTTTTAAGTAAATCTTCCTGAAGTCAGATGAGTATATGGATGAAGTGGCTGTCCAAGCCTACAGCTATCTTGCCAAAGGATTCCAGGGCTGCACCGACCAATTCAGTACAACTGGCTATCCTCCTGAAGGGACTCCCTTAGACTTCCTTGACTTGGATGGGTTTGCCCTGGCTGTCATTTCCGGAGAGGCAGCAAAGGAGGATGAGGGCGAGGCTGAGAGGGGCGAGGGTGAGGGTGAAAATGAACATTAATTTTTTGTACTAGTGGATGTAAACACTTTTGATTTCCTTCTGCTATTATGAGTGCCCTTGTTTTATTATTACTATTATTTCTGAGCTGACCTCAGCAAAGGGATTCTCAAAGTATTCCCAAATAATTGTCCTTGGAGACGAGCTTAGCTAAACTCCATGATACGAGACACCATAAACACTTAAAAATAAACCAACACCCGAAGGGGGCCCTAGCTGATCTCCCTAAGGAGAGCAAAATTAACATTTCAAAATAAGCTAATACCCAAAGGTAAACTGGGCTGAGCTCCCTGAAGGGAGGCAAAATTAACATTTCAAAGAGAAGCTAACACCCGAAGGTAAACTGAGCTGAGCTCCCTGAAGGGAGGCAAAATTAACATTTCCAAAATAAGATAACACCCGAAGGTGAGTTGAGATGAGCTCCCTGAAGGGAGGTAAAATTAACATTTCCAAAATAAGCTAACACCCGAAGGTGAGTTGAGCTGAGCTCCCTAAAGGGAGGTAAAATGAACATTTCAAAAATAAGCTAACACTCGAGGGTGAGCTGAGCTGAGCTCCCTGAAGAGAGGTAAAATGAACATTTCAAAAATAAGCTAACACTCGAGGGTGAGCTGAGCTAAGCTCCCTAAAGGTAGGTAAAATGAACATTTCAAAAATAAGCTAACACCCGAGGGTGAGCTGAGCTGAGCTCCCTGAAGGGAGGTAAAATGAACATTTCAAAAATAAGCTAACACTCGAGGGTGAGCTGAGCTCCCTAAAGGTAGGTAAAATGAACATTTCAAAAATAAGCTAACACCCGAGGGTGAGCTGAGCTGAGCTCCCTAAAGGGAGGTAAAATGAACATTTCAAAAATAAGCTAACACTCGAGGGTGAGCTGAGCTGAGCTCCCTGAATGGAGGTAAAATGAACATTTCAAAAATAAGCTAACACCCGAAGGTGAGCTGAGCTGAGCTCCCTAAAGGTAGGTAAAATAAAGATTTCAAAAATAAGCTAACACTCGAGGGTGAGCTGAGCTGAGCTCCCTGAAGGGAGGCAAAATTAATGAACCGAAAATAAGCTAACACCCGAAGGTGAGTTGAGCTGAGCTCCCTGAAGGGAGGTAAAATGAATACTTAAAAATTAACCAACTCCCGAAGGTGAGCTGAACTCCTGCACCGAGATTGTGAGACCCCGATTCTAATCATCTAATGAAGAGTTAGTCCTATCGATAATCAATCAAAGGCCAAAGGATATGACATTAAATAAAGACCTCGACTTCTAAAATCTCTGATTATCTCAAATAAAGTCCATTAAGATAATTTTGAGGCGTTACAATTCTCCCTCTCTAAGAATCGATTTCGTCCTCGAAATCAAACATGATTCTATCACAAGGTCGAGGCTTGAATCAAAGGACTGCAATAAGAATTTACATCTCGGAACTAAGTCCAGAATTTGCTTCCAATCTAACTCTGAATCGTTCATCTCAATCAATTCGGTATCTCAACAAAAAGGGAAAGTCAGAAACTCTAGTCGATTACTTCATCAACACTCCGTCTGTCTATCAAAAGTCAACTCATCCTCGTCAGAAAATCCTTCTAATTTCAGTCACAATTCGAATCTTCTTTCGTTCTAACTCCTGTGACATAGAAATTACATATCAAAAGGAAGGAGATCTTCATCTCTCCTCGTACAACTTCTAGAAAGTTCTTTCAATAATCATCTGATCGCTATCGTTGTACGAAGTTTTCATAAAAAAAATCAAGAATTCTGCCAACTAGTGCTAAGTCGAGCACTACAACTCATGGAAATTCCTCTAAAGTTCGATTCAACTGATCTGGTTGTACGTCGTTCTGAGGGTATCGAATCGAAAAAAAATAGTTGAATCAACAACAAAGTTCTCTTCGAAATCTAAGACGAAAGAACAATTACATCAAGGATCTCTATCTAAACCGACAGACTTCGGCAATTCATGACATCTGACAACCTCTGACAAGATATCAATTCTTCATTCTTCATCAAAAACATCCTGTACAGAAAACTGTAATGGATTCTATCAATCAATCAAAAACAGACTGCTGATAAAATAAGGATAAATTCTTCGGTTCTAACATCAGTTGCTGCATTCACTCCTTCAGTTCAAAAGATTCAAATCAGAAATCTCAATAAGAAGAAAACCAAGTACTGCAAGATCGTCAGTACTGAAACTCAGAATACAAAAGAGCGGATAATAAGAAATTCCATCATCAGATAATACGATCGAAGAAATTCATTCGGTCCAATCAGAATTCAAACATTGAATTTAGCAAACAACTGATCGGCGTACAATTCTTAAAAGATTGTCGAAAGCTCTGTACAATCAGTACAATTCTCATAACCAGAAAGCAAGAAATTCATCAATAAGAATTCCTAATTTCAACTAATACTTCTGAGAGATTCGGTCAACAGAAAATTCTTCAACAATACAGGATTATTCTTCAAATCAAACGGCCTGTTCAAAGTTCAAAACGGCCTTACCTCAATTCGGAAACGATTCTGAGAAAGTTTTCTTCACGAACTTCCTGAAGATAAAATTCGGATCCTCAGTGTCGAACTCGTTCTGACAATCAGGACCAATCTAGAAGTTCATTCCAAACAACTTCAGTCGTTCAATAACTACTGGCACATCAACCAGTTCAGGTTACAATCCATACATCAACTATAAAGCTTCGCGAGTTCATTCATACTATTCTGTAACAACAGTCATTCTACAGAATAAATCAAGAATTCTTAGAATCGAGAATTCTTAACGGAATATTCCATCACTCGATCAACGATACTCAGATGACATCTCATCTCAGACTCAACAAAGTAGCCTTGCTACAAAAATCATCGAATTGTGATCCCAATTCCATTCTGAATCAGAATAGACTGTACAACAGAAATTCGGATTGCTTTCTCTCTGACTGCTGACAGTTCAAAACATCAGAAGCCATACTTCGAACCTCATGCTTCCTCGTCCTCTATTCGATCTGATTCCTCAATTCATCAAACATCTTCCAATCATCTGGAAGAACACTGAATGGACTTCAAAGTTCCAATCTCCTGATACTCTGTCTCAAACCGAAACATCTGGCACAACAAAAGTTATTCGCTAATAAGGCATCAATAAAAACCTGAAACTCAGATTATACTCAGATCTGATCTATCTTCACCGGTGTAACACCCCGTTTTTATTTTAAATGAGTTTATATGAGTTAATCGGAGATTACAGAGTTCACGAGCTGACTTGATTTTGATCAGGGTCCTTTTTGCAAATTTTGGAAATTTCAGGGACTAAAACGCAATTATTAGATTTTATATATTATCTACACTTAGAATTGAGAATGAAAAGTTTTCTCCTTCTTCCTTCTTGCACGCCATCTCCATTGAAGCCGATCCATTGAGCCTCCAAGCTTTCTGATTTCAGTGCGAGCTCGATCCAGCCGTTGGAAATTATTTCTGAAGGCATATTATTGATCACTGCAGTGAGAGCTCCGTTATACCGTAAGTATTTCACCGATCGGATATGTTTTTTTTTCGGAGGTTGTTAGAATCAATTTAGATTCTAGTATGTTGTTCTTGGCGGAGTTCTGATCGTTTATTATCTGTCGGTTTTGAAATAGAGCGACGTTCGGAATTGTTATGATTTTTGGAAACCATTTTTGAAAATGTGGGTTTTGAGCTTTGTTGGGATTGCCTTGTTGTTGTTGTATTAGCATTGAATTGAGTTGATATCGGTAATGAACTGCTGTCTGCATTTTTGGTTTGTTCAGTTTCTAGCCGTTATGCCGTCGGTTTGAGTTTTGGGATTTCAAACCATTTTTGAGTTGTTGAACTTGGCTTGTAAGTTGATCATGGTTATTGATCTTTGATTTGTATCTGAACAGATTCGTTTGGAGTTTGTCAAGCCCAGGGTTAACAGCATTTGTTCGTTTCAGAGATTTGGACGAAGAACGGTATAGAGAATTACCTTGAGCCTTGTTGTTGTTTAGATTGGTTAGACTTTGATTCAATCTTTTGTTGTAGCTTCCCAGAAGTTGGAACTACTTCCTTGAAAGGTAAAATCAGTCATCGTAGCGGGATAGCATACTCGGGACAGTTGGTTCTCGAGTTTTCCCTTTCAAATCACATATTACATCTACACTTGTTCTAGCATGAGGAACTTGTGTTTTGTTGATTGAATTTACTTTTGACTATGTGGCTTATGTTTTATATTTCTGTTATGCATTCATCTTGAGCCTACGTTGATTCAGCGGGCAGAACCGCCCTTTTTGTTTGGACGTTTGGGAACTATGATTGAGTGGCCTAGGTTGTAGTCGTATCGCCTAGTGCTAGCATACTCATTATGGTTGCTCAAAGTCTAGAGGAGTGAGATATGTGGCACCACCTCGATCGGGAGAGTCGGTGAGTCGTCACATGATCTCATCCTCGGGATCCCAAAAGCACAGCAGCAATCCCTCGTTTATCAGATTTGATATCCCGATTTAAAGACATGCATTTCATTTCATTGTTATTGATTACGTTGTTGTCTTGAAAGCATGTTTATTGTTGTATTACTTGATATGTTTCTTTTACTGGGATTATCATTCTCACCGATTATCCGGCTGTTGCTTTGTTTTGTATGTGTACTTGGCAACAGGTGGGTCAGGAACAAGTCAGAAGAGGCATGGTTAGCTTCGAGGGAAAGATGTAGAAGTGAGACTTGGTCTAGAAGTCGATTCCAGCATGTCAATCTAGTTTATGTTAGAACATGTTTAGTTATCGAACTTCATTGTTATATTGTTGTTGCATGTTCTCGACTTTGGTTTAGTTGTTGAACTCCAGAACTCATGTTTTAATTTGAGGAATCAAGTTTGTAACGCATGTTTATGTTTCGGAGTATTGTATAGCTTGATGTTCTTGATTTTGGCAATTTCCAGCACCGGAGCAGCCAGGGAGGCGCGCCCACGCATCCTAGCACGCGCCCACGCGTCTGCGCCCCTTTCCGGGCAAGGCGTCATGCGCGCCCGTGCCTCGGAAGGGCACGGCCGCGCATGAGCCAGGGTGTCGTGCGCGCCCACGCCTAATGAGGCGCGGCCACGCGGGCTCTTAATTAAAAAAAAATGTCTTGGCCTTTCCTTGCTTATTAGTTAGTTTACTCCTTTATTAGATGTTTAGAACCGAGGTCTCACATTAAGTGGTATCAGAGAGTTAAGATTCTTGGTCGAACTAGAGTGAGCGGGGTAGATTGAGTCTGCGTGTATTGGCTCCTCGCATGTGTTTGAATTATTTAACTGTGTACTTAATTCCATGCGAGCATGCTTTATTATTGAGAATTATTGAATTACATGGTTATGTGATTTAATTTATAAAGCATGATCTACTTGAGATATAATTGTTTCTGTTATCGACTGGTGTATGGTATTCCAAGCGGTTGTAAGGACACTGATTGTAGCGATTGAGATATCTCGTGTCCTAACCTTTGATTATCAGATGGGTCCTCGTCGAGTGATAAACAGAAACATACCGCCAGTTATTCCTACAACTGAGCAAGCTAGTACTGAAACGGTTGAGATGGATGCTACAAGGACGCCTATGAAAACCTTGCTGAAGAGGTTTCAGTCGTTCAATCCGCCGTTATTGTTGGGTTCAGAAAATCCAGTTGACTGTGAGAGTTGGTTGGATGATATTGATTAGCTGTTCGATTCCATTGATTACACAGATGATCGCAGAATTAGGTTAGTCATTCATCAGCTACGTGGGGTTGCTAAGAGCTGGTGGATCATGACGAAGAAAGCATTTGTAGAGGTACGGAAGTTACTTGGACTCTTTTTAAATCTGAGTTTTATAAGCGGTTTTTCCCTATCTCGTATCGCAAAGATAAGGGAGCAGAGTTTGCCAATCTGAGGCAAGAGAATCTAAACATTGAAGAGTATGTATCTAAGTTTGATAGTCTGTTGCGTTTTGCACCGCTAATTGCCGGAGATGAAGAAGCTAAGGCAGATCAGTTCATCAATGGTTTGAACCCCGACTTCTTCACGTTGGTAAACACCAACAGGCCTAACAACTTTGCGGATTCCATGAATCACGCAAAGGGAGCAGAATCAGGCTTGTGGAGGCAAAGAGGTAATCAAGTGGCACCTCAGCAGCAGAGGCAGTATCAGAACCAACCATCTCAGTATCAGAATCAACCACCTCAGCATCAAAACCAGCAACAGAGGTATGAAGGTGGTAGCAGTGGGGGAAACAGAAAGGATCAGTACCAGGCAAGAGGTAAATAGTTCAAGAGGTAGGGGAACATTTCTTCTAGTTCCAGTGGTTCGAAGCAATTCGGTTCAGGACAGAGTTCTGGATCATCATCCTTGTACTGCAGCAAGTGTGGGGAAAGACACTCACCGGATCAGTATGTGGGAGTCTTCGGTAATTGTAACACCTGTCAGCAACCGGGACACTTCTCTAAGGTGTGCCCTCAGCGTTCTAGAGATCGAGCTCAGAGTGGGAGTTCATCTCGACCTATAGCTCAACCCGATAGGCAGTCTTCTGTAGTGCACTCTTTCCAGCCCCAGCAGAAGAACAGATAGGGAGGTAACCCTACTGCAAACCAGCCCCCGAGACAGAAGGCACGAGTTTTCGCCTTGACAGAGGATCAGGCTCAGACAGCACCTGATGATGTTATAGCAGGTAACTGTTCGATTTTTGGTCATTCTGCTCATGTTTTGATAGATACAGGTGTTTTCCATTCCTTTATCTCTGAGAAATTTGTGTTATTGCATGCTTTGCCTACTGAGTTGTTGCCTACAGTAGTAGCTGTTACTTCACCTTTGGGTGGAGGAATTGTTTCTGTCAGATTAGTCAGGAACTGTGAACTGTGTTTTGAAGGAAATATGTTAGAATTCGACTGTATTGTACTTGGATTGTCAGATTTTGATTGTATTGTTGGTATAGATGCTTTAACCAAGTACTGGGCAACCGTCGATTGCTTTCTGAAAGTTGTCAGGTTCAGACCTGAAATGGCCGACGAGTGGAAATTTTTTGGTAAGGGTTCTCGATCTAGAATTCCTTTGATTTCAGTGTTATCTATGACTCGTTTACTACAGAAAGGTGCAGAAGGATTTTTGGTGTATGCAGTTGATGTACTGAAATCTAGCCCAGCTTTGGTAGATTTACCGGTGGTTAGAGAATTTGCTAATGTGTTCCCGGAAGAGGTTCCTGGTTTGCCACCTATTCGAGAAATCAAATTCAGTATTGACTTAGTGCCAGGTACTCAACCTATTTCAAAAGCTCTTTATCATATGACACTTATTGAATTGAGAGAGTTGAAGGAGCATCTTGCGGATTTGATTGCCAAGGGATACATCAGACCTAGTGTATCGCCTTAGGGTGCTCCTGTGCTTTTTGTTCGGAAGAAGGATGGTTCTATGCGGCTCTGTATCGACTACCTCCAATTGAATCAGGCTACAGTTAAGAACAGGTATCCTTTACCCCAAATAGATGACCTTTTTTATCAACTGCAGGGTTCTTCTGTCTACTCTAAGATTGATCTGAGGTCAGGTTATCACCAGTTGAGAGTGCGAGAGGAAGACGTTCCTAAGACCGCATTCAGAACGAGGTATGGTCATTTTGAGTTTATAGTCATGTCGTTCGGTTTGACTAACGCTCCAGCGGTTTTTATGGGTTTGGTGAACAGTATCTTTCAGCATTATTTAGATGAGTTCGTCATTATCTTTATCGATGATATTCTTATCTACTCGAAGAACCGTACTGACCATGCAGAGCACTTGAGGACCGTACTGCAGATTTTGCGAGTTGAGCAGTTGTTTGCCAAGCTGTCTAAGTTTGAATTCTGGTTAGATCGAGTTGTCTTTCTCGGTCATATTATTTCTGAAAATGGGATTTCTGTCGATCCCAGCAAGATTGAAGCGGTTATGAATTGGCCTAGACCTACTTCAGTTCCGGAGATCCGAAGCTTCATGAGTTTAGCTGGTTATTACCGTCGTTTCATCGAGGGTTTCTCGTCTATTGCCAAGCCAATTACCCAGCTGACTCAGAAAAATGCGCCTTTTGTTTGGACTCCAGATTGTGAGGCTAGCTTTGTTGATCTGAAGAGGAGACTGACCAGTGCTCCAATTCTTTCTATTCCGAAGGGTACTAGAGGTTTCACAGTCTATTGTGATGCTTCTAACCGAGGCTTGGGTTGTGTTCTTATGCAGCATAAGCATGTGATAGCGTATGCATCGAGGCAGCTGAAACCGCACGAGACTCGTTATCCGGTTCATGATCTAGAACTAGCTTCGATTGTATTTGCTCTGAAAATCTGGCGTCACTATCTTTATGGTGAGTCTTTCGAGATCTTCTGATCATAAGAGTCTTAAGTACTTGTTTTCACAGGAAGAGCTGAATATGAGACATAGAATATGGCTGGACTTGTTGAAGGATTTCGACTGCAAAATCAAGTACTATCCGGGGAAGTCTAATGCAGTTGCAGATGCCTTGAGCCGAAAGCTTTGTTCTTTATCTCTTTCTACTATCGGTGTTTCTCAGTTGATCGATGATTGTTGCACTTCTGGTTTAGAGTTTGAAATAGATAGGGAGACTACCAGAGTGTTTGCTATTCAAGCCGAGCCGGAGTTTCTTGTTGCAATCAGAGAAGCACAGAAGTCTGAGCCGAGCATTCAGATTTCAGTAAAGAAAGTTAGATCGGGACATCAGTCTGAATTCCAGGTTAGAGATGATGTTTTGTTTGTGAATAACCATGTTGTTGTGCCTGATATTTCGGAGTTGAGACAGTGTATTCTCCGAGAGGCTCATTGCAGTTGGTTTAGTATTCATCCTGGAGGTCGTAAGATGTACAACGATCTGAAGATTTAGTTTTGGTGGAAGAGAATGAAGAGAGACGTAGCGAGGTTTGTATCTCGGTGTTTGAATTTTCAGCAGGTGAAAGCAGAGCGAAAGCGACCAGGAGGTCTGTTGCACAGTCTATCTGTTCCTGAATGGAAATGGGATCACATTTCCATGGATTTCGTCACGAAGCTACCACGATCCGTTCGAGGATGCGATGGTATTTGGGTAGTGATCGATCGATTGACGAAGTATGCTTGTTTTATTCCATACAGGATGACGTATCGTCATGATCAGATGGCTGAGTTGTATGTTAGCAATGTTGTGAGATTGCATAGGGTGCCGAAGTCGATCGTTTCAGACAGAGACCCAAGATTCACTTTGCACTTCTGGCACAGTCTTCAGGAGTCACTGGGTACTCGATTGCATCTAAGTACAGCTTATCATCCTCAGACCGATGGACAGTCAGAGCGGACTATTCAGACGTTAGAGGATATGCTGCGAGCGGTAGTGCTAGACTTTGGCACTAGTTGGCAGGATTCTTTGCCTCTTGTCGAGTTTTCTTACAACAACAGCTTCCAAGCGAGTATCGGTATGGCGCCTTTTGAGGCATTGTACGGTAAGAAATTCCGATCTCCGCTGTTTTGGGATGATTTGTTCGAGTCACCAGATTTGGGGCCGGATATGCTACGAGATATGGCAGAGCAGGTTAAGATCATTCAGACCAAAATGAAGTCAGCTCAAGATAGGCAGGCGAAGTATGCGAATGTCAGGCGTAGACCTCTGAGTTTTGATCAGGGAGACCGAGTATTTCTGAAGATTTCACCTTTCAGAGGCATTGTTAGATTTGGGAAGAGAGGAAAGTTATCTCCGAGATTCATCGGTCCGTATGAGATTCTCGAGAATATAGGCGATCTTGCCTACAGACTTGCACTTCCTCCGTCTTTATCTGGTATTCACGACGTTTTTCACGTCTCTATGCTGCGAAAGTATCATCCAGATCCTTCTCATATCCTTCAGCCTGATGAAGCCGAGTTAGACGAGACTCTGAGGTATTTTGAACGACCGATTCAGATCCTTGATTGGAAAGAAAAGCAACTCAGAACCAAGTTGATTTCGTTGGTGAAAGTGCAGTGGAGCCATCACGGAGTCGAGGAAGCGACTTGGGAGACAGAATCTGACATGAGACAGCGATTTCCGGAGTTATTCGGATGACGTGAGTTCTTCTTACTATCTTTAGTTCTTTATTCTATCTTATGAGTTGTGGTTCTCCTTGATTTCGAGGACGAAATCTCTTCTTAGTGGGGGAGAATTGTAACGCCCCGTTTTTATCTTAAATGAGTTTATTTGAGTTAATAGGAGATTACAGAGTTCACGAGCCGACTTGATTTTGATTAGGGTCCTTTTTGTAAATTTTGGAAATTTTAGGGACTAAAACGCAATTATTGGATTTTATATATTATCTACACTTAGAATTGAGATTGAAAAGTTTTCTCCTTCTTCCTTCTTGCACGCCATCTCCATTGAAGCCGATCCATTTAGCCTCCAAGCTTTCTGATTTCAGTCCGAGCTCGATCCAGCCGTTGGAAATTATTTTTGAAGGCAGATTAGTGATCACTGCAGTGAGAGCTCCGTTATACCGTAAGTATTTCTCCGATCGGATATGTTTTGTTTTTCGAAGGTTGTTAGAATCGATTTAGATTCTAGTATGTTGTTCTTGGCGGAGTTTTGATCGTTTATTATCTGTCGATTTTGAAATAGAGCGACGTTCGGAATTGTTATGATTTTTGGAAACCATTTTCGAAAATGTGGGTTTTGAGATTTATTGGGATTGCCTTTTTGTTGTTGTATTAGCAATGAATTGAGTTGATATCGGTAATGAACTGCTGTCTGCGTTTCCGGTTTGTTCAGTTTCTAGCCGTTATGCCGTCAGTTTGAGTTTTAGGATTTCGAACCGTTTTTGAGTTGTTGAACTGGGCTTGTAAGTTGATCATGGTTATTGATCTTTGATTTGTATCTGAACAGATTCGTTTGGAGTTTGTCAAGCCCAGGGTTAACAGCATTTGTTCGTTTCAGATATTTGGACGAAGAACAGTATAGAGAATTACCTTGAGCCTTGTTGTTGTTTAGATTGGTTAGACTTTGATTCAATCTTTTGTTGTAGCTTCCTAGAAGTTGGAACTACTACCTTGAAAGGTAAAAGCAGTCATCGTAGCGGGATAGCATACTCGGGACAGTTGGTTCTCGAGTTTCCCCTTTCAAATCACATATTGCATCTCTACTTGTTCTAGCATGAGGAACTTGTGTTTTGTTGATTGAATTTACTTTTGACTATGTGGCTTATGTTTTATGTTTCTTTTATGCATTCATCTTGAGCCTACGTTGATTCAGCGGGCAGAACCGCCCTTTTTGTTTGGACGTTTGGGAACTATGATTGAGTGGTCTAGGTCGTAGTCGTATCGCCTAGTGCTAGCATACTCATTATGGCTGCTCAAAGTCTAGAGGAGTGAGATATGTGGCACCACCTCGATCGGGAGAGTCGATGAGTCGTCACATGACCTCATCCTCGGGATCCCAAAAGCACAGCAGCAATCCCTCGTTTATCAGATTTGATATCCCGGTTTAAAGACATGCATTTCATTTCATTGTTATTGATTACGTTGTTGTCTTGAAAGCATGTTTATTGTTGTATTACTTGATATGTTGCTTTTACTGGGATTATCATTCTCACCGGTTATCCGGTTGTTGCTTTGTTTTGTATGTGTACTTGGCAACAGGTGGGTCCGAAACAAGTCAGAAGAGGCATGGTTAGCTTCGAGGGAAAGATGTAGAAGTGAGACTTGGTCTAGAAGTCGATTCCAGCATGTCAATCTAGTTTATGTTAGAACATGTTTAGTTATCGAACTTCATCGTTATATTGTTGTTGCATGTTCTCGACTTTGGTTTAGTTGTTGAACTCCAGAACTCATGTTTTAATTTGAGGAATCAAGTTTGTAACGCATGTTTATGTTTTAGAGTATTGTATGGCTTGATGTTCTTGATTTTGGAAATTTCCAGCACCGGAGCAGCCAGGGAGGCGCGCCCGCGCGTCTGCGCCCCTTTCCGGGCAGGGCGTCATGCGCGGCCGCGCCTCGGAAGGGCGCGGCCATGCGGGCCCTTAATTAAAAAAAAAAATTTTTTGGCCTTTCCTTGCTTATTAGTTAGTTTACTCCTTTATTAGATGTTTAGAACCGAGGTCTCACAACCGGATTCTGAAAGGTCAAATCAGATTCCAAAGCGTTCTCAATCTTTTCAATCAACTCTGGTTCGAAGTCGAATGAAGGAGTCAAGATAAACGTTCCATCTATTCCAGACTCTTTCAGAAGTGCAACAATCATCTGTCAAAGAGGACAACTGAAGTAGATAAAATAAGAACAAATCATTCAGCTTAAATTCTAAGCTGTACAATCAATTCTCCAGATAACAATAGAATTCGCAGTCAGATTAATCGTCCTCTAAAACTCTCTCTCCCAACTCATAATCAGTTCGGACTGCGACGATCAACTTCTATCTTCCAAGGTCAGAACAGATTACGGAAATCTTCCAAGCAAGAAAAAGATGCTAGATCTTCCAAGCAAGAAGATCTCTGTGAGACTCAAATCGGAAACTAACATTGCATCTCGAGCGTCTTCAACTTCTTCGATGCTCAAGATAACAAGGAGTTCTTTTGAACAAGAATAAGTCTCAACTCTCAATAAGAAGGAGTGCAAAGCACCGAAAGGTCATCAATACCGAAGAAGTCAATAATACTGAGGTGCTGATCAATCTCTCCTTCAATTCAATAAAAACTGGTCTCAAAGATACAAACTAAACAGAAGAACATAATCTGTTGAGTAAACGTCTTCCCAACAATAAGAATTCTCAAAGGATTCGCGATAGAATTCGCTAAATCCAAAATCTTCAAATTCAGATAAGGACGTCGATCCAGATCAATTCATAACAGCTCTAGTCTTGAGGTATTCAATAAAATTCCATCTTCCTAGATAAAAGATCGAGGAAAATACAACTCGGTCTTACAAGATTCAGACG
Organism: Henckelia pumila; assembly: GCF_033568475.1. Taxonomy (NCBI): domain Eukaryota; kingdom Viridiplantae; phylum Streptophyta; class Magnoliopsida; order Lamiales; family Gesneriaceae; genus Henckelia; species Henckelia pumila. The sequence goes on along the minus strand of NC_133123.1, from coordinate 142,127,320 downwards.
TCAAAAGAATAGCATAATTGATCGACATGAAAATCTGCGAACAATTCTTAAAGAATCTGAAAGATCAATACGGCTCTTCGAAGGATAAGAGATTCATCGATAAGAATACTCAAGAACTCATCTACAAATCTCTGGAAGATTCGGTTCAAAGGACTCATAAACATTGCAGATGCAATTCCAATTCAATCTATACGATTAAAATTCAAATCGGTCGTACCTCATTCCGAATTTAATCTCTGAAACCTCTTTCCTTCGGATTATCAGTCGATGATGTCTGATCTAAAATTAATACTGAACTCATCCTCTCACTCGGAGGCAAATCTAGAATCTCAACTAGAACAACATCAGCAAACTCAACAACTCTGTTGAATCAATCAACATGGCTGATTGAAGACATCATCTGCATACCTCAAACATTCCTCTGCACCTTTCTGTAACAAACGGTAATTGACAAACTACAAGAAGGAATTCTTAATTCAGGAATTCTTACCGGAGGAAAAATCCATTCGTCTATCATCTCGGATCCGAATCTGGCAACAATCTGAAATCAACCTCGGTTGCCCTGTACTCGGTTAATATACTACATCGATAATATAATCAAAAACTGATAACCGAATATAGTATTGTTCAGTACAATCAACTCCCATTGAAACAAAATTCACAATTTCGTACTAAACTCATCGCAACTAATTCAGATACTCAAAACTAGAGGAAGCATCAATCTCACTTCTCCACAAGAAGAAAAGTTGCATCAATATCTAACAGCAAAAGATTCGAAAGACTAAAATCAAACAGTTACCTGCTTCGTCATCGTCAGGAGCAGTTAGAGTCTGTGAATCCTTGGTAAAAGCAAGTACTAAAGTCTGTCGCAGAAACTCGGATTCAACAACTCCACAACACGACCAAACCTTGCTCCCTAAGGCTTTCTTCTTCGATAACCTCCAACTTTTTGCAATGCCTTGCAGTTGGTACCCAACTAACCAAATCTGTCGTTTGTCGGTGAAGTCTAGAGAATCAAACAACTGATCGATCTCTTCTAATCAGCTTTCACACCCAAACTCATTCTCAGAACTCCTCAGAGTTGAAGGGTTAAAATACTGAAATCTCATCAGTAATTCTCCCATCAGTTTGGAGTGACATCCATCAGTTCAGTCACAGAACAATTCTGTACAATTGGGTTCGCTACTAGTTGAATCCTGTTCAAAACTTGCCGAGTAGGAAATCTTATTCAAGAGGATTAGGACACAACATCTCAAATACATCTATCCGGTGTCCAACAACCTTAGCTCGACATACTCATTCGATCTCAAGAGTATCCAATGTAACCAGTAACCCGAAACAGTTCGTATCTCAATTAATTCATGCTTTAAAATTTAAATCACATATCCAAGTAATTCAAATAATTCTCAATCATAAAGCATGCTCGCATATTCTTCAATCATAGAATGAATCAATCACATGCGAGAAATTAAATTCAAGCGGACTCGATCTACCCCGCTCACTTCTAGAAATAAAATCCAGAAACTTATTTCTCTGATACCACTTAATGTGAGACCCCGATTCTAATCATCTAATCAAAAGTTAGTCCTATAGATAATCAATCAAAGGCCAAAAGATAATACATTAAATAAATAACAAAAAAAAATTATTTTTCTGATGAACAGTGTTGTGCTCGATCCTATAAAAGTCCAGGATCGAGCGCACCATAGTTTGAAACTCTCTGCCGAGAAAATAATTTGTGCCGCGCTCGATCCGGCAAAAAGCCAGGATCGAGCGCACCATTTTGTGCAAGTCTCTGCCTCAAATAAAAAGGGGCCGCACTCGATCCCACGAACTCGTGCGATCGAGCGCATGGTCTGCCCAGAAAAACTGAAAATTCAGAACATGCACTTCTATTCCAATCATCAATTCAACTCAATCTAGATGCTCATAATTCATAAACAACAACATGCAACCATGCTTAAACATCATTCAACATACATGGTAGTTCTAGAGTTATACATTTCTTCGGCGAAGAGAACATGCATCGGTTCTAGGTTCGACACAAATACAACCTAAAACAAAATACTAGATTGGCATGCTCTTCCGTTCTAAACCAAAGTCTCACTTCTAATCTTCGATCTCAATCTATCCTTGTCGTCTCTGACTCGGTCCTGCCCCACCTGTTGCCATGCACACATACAAAAACAAGACAACAGCCGGATAATCCAGTGAGAATACAATTCCCAGTAAAATAGACAACATGCTATATCAAATAAACATAGCAAACATGATATGCATCAATTCACCTCGTATATCAAATTCAGATATAATTCAAGTAATTCATTCAAGTACTAAATTAAAATGATATGCATGTCTGTAAAACTTCTGGATTATTAGACTCAGATAATCAAATGGAATTCTTCTTTCTTTCTTTCTTCGGTTTGTGATCCCGAGGTTAAAATATCCAACAATCACACCGACTACCCTATCGAGGTGGACGAGGCATATTTTAATCCTCTAGAATCCGGAGCATTATAGAGAGTTATTTTCGCACATGTAGTAATTCGCCTACAAGGCCACTCAACTATAATCACCAGATCGTCTAATTCAAAACGAATAATCATTCGGCTCAATATGAATGCATATGTCATCTCATGCATTCAATCATAAATTCAATAACCAACTCAAATAAGCATTCAATCATGATTTCAACTAAGCATTCAATCATGATTTCAAATAAGCATTCAATCATGCAAGTATGTGATTTCTTTGGAACACTCGAATCCAGTCTAATTCGAGTTAATCGTTCCATTCAAGTCTAAGTCGTCTTTTACCTTATTCGCTTCGAAGGTACTTCAATCTAAAATCAAATAGCAAGGATAATAGTCAATATCCAATCAAACTCATTCAAAACTCAATCAACTTCTTCAATCGATAAAAAGAAAATAGATACTGTACCGACTTCAATCTTCCAAACTGATCAAAGCTGTTATCTCACAACTCTGCTGACTTCAATTCAATCTATCAGAAGAAGTCAATAAGGATCAATATCGACATCAAAATTTCAATCAAACTCGATACGATCAAAACATCGAAACGATATCCAAAACTCAAACTGACGGCATAACGGCTATAAACTGATCAAATCGGAAACGCAGACAACAATTCAAAAATCCAATATACTCATAATCATCTCAATATCATCAAAACAATTCAAATCCTTCAAATCTAAAAGCTCCATTTTCGAAATTTCACAACAAAAATCATATCAATTCTAATCGTCGCTATTTCTTCGAACCGTCTTAGATATACTAACACAACTATCTCATAATCATCCTCTCCGAATATCAATCAATTCTAAAGACATCCAAAAATTCAAACCTCGTAGAAATAAGAGAAACTTACTTCCAAACGGATCACTAGTCGCTGTGATCGCAGATATCAACTTTAGATCAAATTCCAACGGACGGATCGAGCTAAAATGGAAATCACAAAGCTTGGAAGCTTTTTCCCACGCCTACTTGGGAGGATGAGGATGATGAATGAGAGAAGACTTAGTCAACTTAGATAATATAACAAAATCCCATTTTGCGTTTTAGTCCCTAAAAATTCCAAAAATTGTGTTTTAGTCCCTTATCAAAATAGAATCGGCCCTCGACTTTTAAAATCTCTGATTATCTCAAATAAAGTCCATTAAGATAATTTTGGGGTGTTACAGAGCTGAACTCCCAAGCTGAGCTGAGCTCCCGAGCCGAGCTGGCAAATATGCCAGGGAGTCTTGGCCGAGCTCCCGACCTGACTTGACTTATGTTACCCGAGAGCTTGAATGAACTCCCGACCTGACCTGACTGATGTTGCCCGAGAGCTTGCATGAGCTCCGGACCTGACCTGACTGATGTTACCCGAGAGCTTGAATGAACTCTCGACCTGACCTGGCTTATGTTGCCCGAAAGCTTGAATGAGCTCCCGACCTGACCTGGCTTATGTTGCCCGAAAGATTGAATGAGCTCCCGACCTGACCTGGATTATGTTACTCGAAAGCTTGAATGAGCTCCCGACCTGACCTGACTGATGTTGCCCGAGAGCTTGCATGAGCTCCCGACCTGACCTAACTGATGTTACCCGAGAGCTTGAATGAGCTCCCGACCTGACCTAACTGATGTTACCCGAGATCTTGAATGAACTCCCGACCCAACCTGGCTTATGTTGCCCGAGAGCTTGCATGAGCTCCCGACCTGTACTGGCTGATGTTCCAAGTACTAGATGTGTTTCAGTTAAAATGTGACTAAGGTGATGAGCTGAACCAAAGTCAGGGGCCTAAAAGGCGTGACTAAGGTGATGAGCTGAACCAAAGTCAGGGGCCTAAAAGGCGTGACTAAGGTGATGAGCTGAACCAAAGTCAGGGGCCTAAAAGGCATGACTAAGGTGATGAGCTGAACCAAAGTCAGAGGCCTAAAAGGCATGACTAAGGTGATGAGCTGAGCCAAAGTCAGGGGCCTAAAAGGCGTGACTAAGGTGATGAGCTGAACCAAAGTCAGGGGCCTAAAAGGCGTGACTAAGATGATGAGCTGAGGCATGTCTACATCAATATTTTTTAAAGAACAACTTCTTATAGATAAAAGTAAAATGTAGCTTGCATGAATTACAACTGAAAGGAAAATTGTTCTTGCAATATTTAAGAATAATATTTGCGTAAATTGTAAGCACTCCAAGGTCTCTTTAGCATCTTCCCCTTTGAATCTTCTAAGTAGTAAGCATCCGAACTGAGTCTCATCACCACCTTGTATGGTCCTTCCCATTTAGGGTCAAGCTTCCCTACAGCCGCATCTTGAACTCTTCTGAGTACCAAATCTCCTACCTGAAATCCCTTCTTGTGCACCCGACGATTATAGGATCGAGCTATCCTGCTCTTGTATGCCTCCATTCTGATGGCAGCAGCTTCTCTCTTTTCCTCCAGAAATTCTAAGTTTTCCATTCTCCTTTCTCTATTTTTCTCATCATGGAAAATGATCCGAGCTGACTCTTCTCCAATCTCTACTGGTAGGACTGCCTCATTTCCATACACCAGAGTAAATGGAGTCTCTCCAGTCCCAATTCTCGGTGTATTACGATATGACCATAACACACTAGGGAGCTCTTCCACCCAATTTCCTTGGGCTTTTTCCAAGCGCGTCTTCAAGCTTTTCACCAAAGATCGGTTAGTCACCTCTACTTGACCATTGCTTTGAGGATAATGGACAGAAGTGAAGTGCTGTTGAATTTTCATCTCTTTACACCAGGCTTGTACCCGAGCTCCCTGAAATTGTCTTCCATTGTCAGAAATGAGCTTTCTAGGTACTCCAAACCCGCACACGATATTTTTCCACAAAAACTTCAGAACTTCTCCTTCAGTAATTCGCGCCAAGGCCTCCGCCTCTACCCACTTGGAGAAATAGTCAATGGCAACCAATAAGAATTTTTTCTGAGCTGGGGCTGGAGGGAAAAGACCCACAATATCAATTCCCCATTGATCAAAGGGACATGCTGCCACTATCCCCTTCATTAATGCTGCTAGCTGGTGCTGAAGTCTGCTATGTTGCTGAAAACTATCACAGGAAGCCACCAAGGATAGAGCCTCTTTTAGAATAGTAGGCCAAAAATATCCTACTAAGAGCACTTTACGGGCTAGAGAATAAGAACCCAAGTGATTGCCGCAACACCCCTCGTGTATCTCTTTCAGGACATAATGAGCTTCCTTAGGGCTCAAACATTTGAGAAGAGGTCCAGAAAATGACCTCTTATAAAGAACTCCCTCCATCCTCACAAAGCGAAGGCTCTTCTGCTTCAACCGGTATGCCTTCTTTGGATCCTTTGGTAATTCACCCTTCTCCATGTATTCCAAGAGCTCTTTTCTCCAGTCACTCCCATCCTGAGCTAATGGTGTGAGTTCAGCAGAGGGTGTTAATTCCACTTGCACGACTACCTCTCTGTTTTTCCAATTATAAAGTGAGCTAGCCATCTTGGCAAGAGAATCGGCCTTTTCATTGCTTTTCCTCGGAATTTGTTCAAACATTACCTCATCAAAGAGACCCCGAACTTCCTCTATCGTTCTCATATATTCCTTCAACTTTTCATTTTTAACTTCGTACGTTCCATTCACCTGCTGAGCTACTAATTGTGAATTAGAGTAGAGGTGCACCCTAGCTGCTCCAACTTGCTTAGCTGCTCGGAGGCCAATTAACACGGCCTCATATTCTGCCTCATTATTAGAAGCTCGAAAATCCAACCTAACTGCTAACTTGATCTCATCTCCATGAGGGGATATCAGCAGCACCCCCACTCCACATCCTTCACTGTTAGAAGAACCATCAACATACACCTTCCATAAGCCCTGTTCTTCCATGTGTTTTGTTTCAGCTAAGAAATCAGCCAATGCTTGAGCTTTAATCGCTGCTCTTGGTTCATATTGAATATCATATTCACTGAGTTCAGTAGTCCACTTCACCAATCGTCCCAAAATGTCAGCATGAGTTAATATCCTTCCAATAGGACTATTAGTTAACACTACAATAGGATGTGATAGAAAATAAGGTATGAGCTTTTTGGCCGTCATAACAAGAGCAAGGGCCAACTTTTCGACCTCTGAATACCGGAGCTCAGCACCCTTAAGAGCGTGTGAGAAGAAGTAGATGGGGTACTGAACTGTACCCTCTTGTCTGATGAGGACTGAGCTGACAGCCCCTTCCAAAGCCGATAGGTAGATGTACAATGGTTCACCCGGAACCTCCTTAGCCAACACAGGAAGTTCGGCTAAATAATTTTTTAGATCCTCAAACGCCTTCCCACATTCAGCATCCCACTCAAACTTCTTAGCTCTCCGAAGAACCCTGAAGAAAGGTAAACTTCTATGAGCTGATTTGGATATGAACCGAGATAGAGCCGCTATCCTCCCTGCCAACCTTTGAACTTCCTGTAGATTTCTAGGATGAGATATAGATCGGATAGCTTGCACTTTCTCCGGGTTAGCCTAAATTCCCCTTTCAGTAACCATGTATCCCAAAAACTTGCCTCCTCTTACTCCAAACACACATTTCTCGGGATTGAGCTTTATTCCGTAAGACCTGAGCGTGGCAAAGGTCTCCCTCAAGTCAGTAATCAAACCCTCATCATCTTGAGACTTTACCAGGATATCATCCACATAGACTTCCACATTTCTCCCTACCTGGGAAGCAAACACTCTGTCCATGAGTCTCTAATAAGTAACCCCTGCATTCTTTAAACCAAAAGGCATCACTCTGTAAAAAAAAGTTCCATGAGAGGTCGTGAAACTTACTTTATCTTGATCTTCCTCTGCCAAAGGAATTTGGTGGTACCCTTGATATGCATCCACGAAACACAAATATTGATGACCTGCCGTAGAGTCAACCAACTGATCAATTCGAGGCAGTGGATAACAATCTTTTGGGCACGCCTTATTTAAGTCTCGGAAATCAACACACATCCTCCACTTGCCTGAACTCTTAGGGACAAGGACCACATTCGACAACCAAGTAGGGAACTGCACTTCCTTAATGTGGCCTGCCCTAAGGAGCTCATCCACCTCTTTCTTAATAACTTTATCCTTTTCAAGTCCAAAGTGTCTCTTCTTCTGCTTTATCGGCCTTGCTCCCGCAAGAATGTTGAGTCGATGAACCATAATGTCTGCACTAACCCCCTGGAGCTCTGAAACAGACCAAGCAAAAACATCTTTGTTCTTCTTCAAGCAATCGACCAAGCTTTTCTTCACTGAGGAGCTGAGATCTGCAGCTAACTTCACAATATGAGCTCCAAAACTTAACTCAACCTTCTCATGACCTTCTTCAGACACCAAAAACACTTTTTGACCAAACACTCTTGGTGCCCGGCCTATTGAAACCATTCCTACCTCTCTCCTACTTCTCTTTGCATCAACCTTTACTTCGTTTGCATAACATAACCGAGCTGCCTTTTGATCACCCCGAACAACCCCCACTTCTTTTCCGCTTGGGAACTTCAACTTCTGGTGGTAAGTGTAAGCCACAACTCGGAAATCGCTCAGGGAAGGGCGTCCCAAGATTCCATTGAAAGAGGATGGTGCATCCACCACTGTGAAGCAAGCCATCTTGGTTACTCTCTGCTCTCCACTTCCAAGAGGCAATGGGAGCACAATTTGTCCCAGGGGTTGCAAAGCATGGCCCGTGAATCCATACAATGCCGTGGTGATTGGGTCCAACTCAAATCCTTCCAATTTCATCTGGTCAAGGGTTTCTTTGAAGATAATATTCACTGAGCTCCCAGTATCCACAAAGATGCGAGCCACAGCATAATTAGCTATGGTCAATGTGACTAATAAAGGATCATTATGAGGTATCACCACATCCTTTAAATCTTCCCTTCCAAAACTGATGTTTGGATCAGCGGGACAGCCGAGCTGAGCACTTACCTCAAAATTTTCCAACCTGCGCCCATGGGCTTTGCGAGCCCTTCCTGAATCTCCATCCGTAGTGCCTCCTGAAATCATATTGATCATGCCCCTATGAGGGTAATTTGCAATTTGCTCAACTCTATCTTCCTGACCATTTCGTGGAGCTCTTCTTTGAGGATCAGGTTGGTTTCCCCTTGCCTCATTTCCCTGGTTCCTCCATTGAGGAGCTCAGCCTTGACGAGGAGGGTTTGCTCTCCGAGTCAGCTCAGCCCGGATTCGAGCATCTTCAGAAATAATTCTTTGCACCTCCTCCTCTAGCCTCTGGCAGTCATTAGTGAAATGTCCATATTCTTGATGAAAATCACAGAATTTATTAGACGGAGGCAACTGCGGGCCTCTTTCAGCATTCCGGGGTCTCGCAAGCACTTGTCTTTCCTCACATACCTGCATCGCTTTTTCCAAGCTCACTGAAAGAGGTACATAAGGATAAGGTCATTTTCCTTTGCTTGATTCTTCCGCTGCCCTTTTTCTCCCAATTTCCACTCTACCTTCCGCCTTTACTCCTGATTTACTTCCGGACTTACTCCCAGACGTTCCTTCCTGCCTTCTTTATCTCTGTGCATCCTCCAAATTCACATACTTCTCAGCTCGGCTAATGAGCTCATCATAAGTCAAAGAAGGCTTCTTAACCAATGATTTAAAAAACTCCCCTCCCCTCAACCCTTGCGTGAAAGAATTCACCAAGGTGTCAGCAGTGGCAGCAGGTACTTCCAGAGCTGCTGTGTTAAAGCACTGAACATACTCACGCAAGGGTTCCACCTCAGCTTGCTTCAGATTAAACAAACTGAGAGAAGTCTTCAAATATTTCTTGCTACTCGCATATTGGTGTAGAAAAGCTGAACTGAAGTCATTAAAACTCCGAATACTACCAGGTTGTAGGAGGTTGAACCACTGTTGAGCTGATCTTACCAGAGTAGTGAGAAAAACCCGACATTTAATTGCATCCGAATATCTATGTAACAGAGCTGCATTTTCAAATCTTCCCAAATTCTCCTCCGGATCTGAGCTCCCATCATACTCCCCTAAAGTAGGCTGCTTAAAATTTGCAGGGAGTTCTTCATCTAGAATAGCCCGAGCAAAAGGGCTTTCCCTCTGTATAGGCCCAGGCCGACCTCCGACTTGACGACCCAGTCTCCTGATCTCTTCCCACACCGCATCCATTGGGTTTGGCTGACCTACGGGTGGAGGTGGTGGATTCTGACCCATGGCCGCTTGCACCGTTTGAGTGATGAACTGGCTGAGCTGATCTACAGTCATGTCCGCCACATTCCCTCTTTCTCTTCCTCTTCCTCTTCCTCTTCCTCTTCCTGCCATATCTACGCCTTAACTCGAACTTCCCACAGACGGCGCCAATTGATATACCTCAATAATGTGATCTCCTTGGATGAGCTAACGAAACTCCTCCAATGAATGATGAGCTACTGCTGGCCTCAAATCACGAACAAGAGTGTAAAGGGGGGGCCAGAAGGTGTTCCGGCGTATCCCCTCCGACGCTCAAGTCAGATGCTAGGATAGTGAAATATAGAGAGTAGTGGGTGCACACGAGTAAAGAATTCAGATCAACAATGAAAATAAACCTGGTATTTATAGGAGAGGGCTCCGGACATTGCGCTTACCTTCCTAATCAAGAACCCGAGAATCCCGGGATCACGATCCCGAATATATAGGCGGAGATCTCGTCTGAATCTCATTCGATAAAGGAACTATTGATCTGTACATCTTATCCGAGCTGAACTGTAATCACTAGGACTTTATATTGCTGCTCTCCTTGGAGTCACTTTAAACACTGATCCTAACATCCTAGCTAGCTCGCCAAGGTTTCCGAACCAATCTACCAATCTAACTCCCTACTGACATCAGGGTCGAGTTGAGCTCCCAAATTTCCGAGCTGAGCTCCCGACCCGAGCTGGTAATTATAGTGGGGGAGCTTGGCCGAGCTCCCGACCCAAGCTGGTAATTATAGTGAGGGAGCTTGGCCGAGCTCTCGAGCTCCCAAGGTCGAGCTGCTAATTATAGTGGGGGAGCTTGGCCGAGCTCCCGAGGCCAAACTCCCGACCCGAGCTGGTAATTATAGTGTGGTTGCTTGGCCGAGCTTCCGAGGCCGAACTCCCGACCCGAGCTGGTAATTATAGTGGGGGAGCTTGGCCGAGCTCCCGAGGCTCCCGAGCTCCTGAGCTGGTCCTAGTTGATTAGGGACGAGCTTTCATCTTAGGATCATCGAGGAGTTGAGGTGATTTCCTCCTCTGGATATCAGTATAATTTCTCCACGAGTTTTAGTTTTGACATCAAAGTTAGAATGTGTTCTCAACCAAATATCCGGTACATGCTACTCTAGAATTTTGATAAATGAAAATTTAAAAGAAGTTGATCAAATTTTCTTTCACAACACACTCGACAATCCACTCGAAAACGCATTAGAAGGTGGGGGTCCTTAGTCTAATCACAAACAACGAAATAAGTGGGAAGAGGCAGCAAAGCCAAGTCATTGTCATGTTGAAATTAAACCAAAACATACATAAGAAACAATAGGCTTGAATTGATTTGTATTTCATTTTCATGATGCAACAAGTGGGTGGCAATGGTCGGTGATATGTCAATCAAGATCTACTATTTGTGGAACTAAATCAAATAGTGCATCATCCCTATATATTAGGCGGTGTGATCGATCAGTAGGCCTACTTGTTCAATTCAAACCCAAGAAATTGCATCAATCATAGCTTGATAGCCTTCATTTCTATGCGAGGCCATCCATATTTATCCACCCTTCAAGTCACGTAGCATTCATCTCTCTTATCAGTATATTAGTGTATAAGTGTTGTCCCGAGTCTATAACTAAAATTTTTATGATCTTGTATAAGAATTAGAAAACAATTTTTTTATTTACTAAATATCTAGAAATACCATTTTTAAGTTATTAAACTAAAACGATTTCAATTCTTAAAAGAAAACACTAATTAAACATATTGACAACTCTATATGATATATATGCATGCTTTCATGGAAATAATCGAATACAAAAGATGATGGATCTACTATGTGTGTTTTAGTAGAGACTGTATTAAAACAATATTTAATTATGAAAAATATCGTAGGTATATATATAAAATTATAAACACATTAAGATAATTTTGTAATTTTAAAAATAAACAGTGTAATTTGCAAGATTTGTCTAAATCAATACTTCTGTGTGCTTTTGTTGAAATATTCACAAGAGCATGCAACACAACACTACACAAACATTTGAAGGTAAGAATCACATTATGGTACACACTACATTTTTTCCGTACATATGCAAACCAATCAAATTCAAATCATAGACTCATAAAGAACATCAGTAAGTTCAGGAAATTTTGATTCTAAAAATTCGAAACCTGTCAGCAATGTGTAATAAAATCTGAGATTTAAGCTCTAATCTTTAATTAAGATCTTCAAAAGCATTTACACATGATTCTTGAGCCAAAACATGAGTGTGGCTCCTTTTCTGTAAAATTCTTACATACTTGGTTAGAGACCCATAAAACAAAGAGACAAAATCTTGTTCGTCCCCTTTTGTCCTAATCTCTTCAAAATACAAAGCTAGCTCATTCCCATTTCACTTGAGAGCTTTGGCTGGAGTCGGAATTGCAAGGTCCGGCCATGAAAAGTAATCACCGTCCGCCGCTCCACCGTCATCACCGCCACCAGCCATCTGCCACGTGTTGCCACACGGAGACTCGGACACAGAACCACCATCTCCTCCGGTCATTTGCTCCATGGGCCATTCCAACATACTAACCCCATAACCCAAGCCCGCACCGATCCCAGCTCCGTACATGTTCATCGGAAAAATCCCATCACTCGTACCCATTTGTGAACCCAACCAAGAACTCGAATTCCCAGAATCCAGCCGCCCCGCCAAGTTCACTTCGACGGGGGATCCAGACTGCGGACCTGGACCAGGATTCATCATAAACCCTTTAAGCGTTTGAGTCTGAGTCTGAGTTTGCGCCGCCTCGTCTTTCTCCGTACTGCAAGAAACCAGACTTGCAGTTCTTGTGGAGGCGGCGCTGGTCGGTGTAGTGCTGGGGGCTATGCGGGGGCGTTTACTGGAGGAATGGGCCTTGCGAGTACCTCCGCCGACGGGGACGTTGCGCAGCGCGCCACCTCGGGTCCAGTACCGGCGGCATGACTTGCAGAAGTGGCGGGGCTGGGAGAGATTATAGTTGTTGTAGTAGCAAAATTTAGTTTTGGTGGATTCGCAGCGTGGACACGGAAACTGCTCCGGCTCCGGCTTCCGGGTCCCCTGACGAGATAACGTACGGTCACCGGATTCTGATGCCATTTCCGGTGCTTTCGAGTGGCGGTTTCTTGGTGTTTTGTCTGGTATTCTTTCTTGGTGGGGGAGAGAAGAATCCTAGCTTAGTAGTATCTCTGAAACATGTAAAAGTATTCAAAGAATTCATCTTTCAAGTGGAAAATGTGT